>NC_082671.1:20481500-20783250 GCF_025265405.1 Mesoplodon densirostris
TCAAAAAGGGAGAAATCATTATGCTTAGTTCCTGCTTAATTAGAGGGTAAAAGTTGATTAATCAATACTTGAATTGTGACAGTTACCATATTAATGTTGATAATAAATAACATTATTTGTTCTTTACTCTTAAGGCATTAAATCATTTGCAAGCATTACCTCATTTAATCCCATGAGTTGGATACGATCATCCCCATTTTATGAGTAAGTAAACTGAGCTATGGAAAGATTAAACCACAGAAGTAGAGACAGGAAAGGATACAAGTGTCTGTCTGACAGAACCAACTCTCTTTAATACTATGAAAATCCAGTAAAATCACACATTTTTAAAAACTTAGCTGCTGAACCAGGGTGTCTTTCTACAGGCAAAGATGTGAAACAATTTAGGGACTTCCCTGGTGGTGCAGTGGTTAAGAATCTGCCTGCCAGTGCAGGGGAAACATGTTTGAGCCCTGGTCCGGGAAGATCCCACATGCCGTGGAGCAACTTAGCCCATGCACAAAAACTACTGAGCCTGTGCTCTAGAGCCTGCAAGCCACAACTACTGAGCCCATGTGCCACAACTACTGAAGCCCATGCCCCTAGAACCCGTGCTCCACAATAAGAGAAGCCACCGCAATGAGGAGCCCATGCACCTCAACGAAGAGTAGCCCCTGCTCGCTGCAACTAGAGAAAGCCCACGCATAGCAACAAAGACCCAGCGCAGCCAAAAATTAATTATTTTTTAAAAAAGAAACAATCTAAAAAATAATACTTTTGAATAATTGAGGGCAGTTTTCTAGGCAGCCCTCAGGCCATAAGCTATGCATTTCTCATATGAAGTGAGTCCTTTCTCAACAGAACTTCTACTTCATTCTTGTAGGGAATTTGCAGGTATTTAATAGCCAACTATTTTACAAAGGCTATTTGGTGATCATACTCACATTGGAGAAAATACCTTTCTCCACACTGCTTTGTTCAGGCTCAAATAAAACCTATTTAAGTTCGGAATAATGTTGAAGTTTATATGGTACAAGGCAGAGGGTCTCTGCATTTAAAGTTTTTCATTATATCTCTTCATGTTTTCTTTCCTTCTTGAACTGGTCAACCCTAAAGCCACTGGGTGTGTCAGAACAAGGTAGATGATCTGGGTTAATAGAGATGTGCAGCCATGGTAGCCCAAAGTGGCATGTTGGAGCTCGAATGCAGTGAAGAGGGCTTCTATGCAGTGGAAAGTGGACTAAGCACAAAGAAACATCTATGCCTGGGAGTTGCCTAGCATGGTATTTCAGAGACCAAGTAAGACGAGGAGGGTGTCCACACACCCTGGTCTGGCACAGGATAAGGAGGGCATGCATGCTGGATGTGGACTAGAAGCAGAGAGGGGAGATTGGTTACCTACAGGGGCTTGACCAAAAAAAAAAATCAAAAACAAGATGTAAATAACAATAGAATTAAGTTTCTCATTGTTGAAAAAAGATGTTACAAGTATTGAAAGTAAGATACTACAATAAACCTTGTAGTTGGGATTATAATTGGAAGTATCTGTGTGAATATATAGGATGGGGAGATAGATGGATAGAGATGATAGATGGATAGATGGATAGATAGATAGATAGATAGATAGATAGATAGATAGATAGATAAAGTGTATGTATACCCACAAACACATATACTCATATATATTCTCTAGGTTCGTCTGCTGAGAGGATCTGGGAGCAGCACATCTCAATAGCAGAAAACACACTTATATCCCAGATATTGGCTTCTAAAAACCATTCTCCACTAAGAGGACAAAGGATCTTTGGAGAAATGATTTATTCCAGGGCTGTGGTAAAAGAAACACAAGATAATTCTGGAATGCCTTGTTGTGCCAGAAATCAAAGAAGTACAGGTCTCCATCATTCTTTGAGACCTGTCAAAAGGACATGGAGCACAGCTTGAAGGGCTGATATTGATCAAATCTGGGACAATTTGTCATCAAAATAAATAATCCTTGTAGGGACTTCCCTGGTGGCACAGTGGTTGAGAATCCACCTGCCAATGCAGGGAACACAGGTTCGATCCCTTGTCCGGGAAGATTCCACATGCCGCGGAGCAACTAAGCCTGTGTGCCACAACTACTGAGCCTGCGCTCTAGAGACCGCGAGCCACACCTGCTGACGCTCACGTGCCTAGAGCCCACGCTGCACAACAAGAGAAGCCACCGCAATGAGAAGCCTGCGCACTGCGACAAAGAGTAGCCCCTGCTCACTGCAACTAGAGAAAGGCTGCACGCAGCAACAAAGACCCAACGCAGCCAAAAATAAATAAATAAATAAATTTATAAAAAAGTAATGCTTGTAAATAATCATAGCTCATTGAATAAAATTGGAAATCATGAATCCAAGCAGGTATAAAAGAGTGGATAAATTTAAATGACATAAATGAATAAATTTAAAGTTCAGTGAAAAATAAGCTATTTGCACAGCTTCAAAGTACCTAGCCACAAAAGTACTTATTAAGTAGAAAAGGAACAAGTAACTTTAAGGTAGGGAAACCTGGGCAGGCACTGCCTTAAACAAGTGACCTAAATGAACAACATCAATAGTGGACTCCTCAGATTTATGTGCTACTTTATAAGATGCAATAAAAACATAGCACCGTTTTTGTGATTTTTCTTGTCAAAAATACATAATCCATTTCTAATCATGAGGAACATCAGACAAACTCAATTTAAGAGATATTCTATCTGGCCTTTTATCTTCAAAAGTATCAAGGGCATTAAAGTTAAGACTAAGAAACTGTTCTAGAATGAAGGAGCTAAAGAGACATGACAAATAAATGTAACCCGAGATTCTGGATTGAATCTTTCATTATAAATAATGTTATTGGGATAACTGACAAATCTTGAATGAGGTCTGAGGATTAAACAGCAACAATGCATCAGTGTTAACTTCCTGATTTTGATGGTTGTATTGTGGTTATTTAGGAGAATGCCCTTATTTGGGGGAAATAACACACTAAAGCATTTAAAACAAATGAGGCTTAGGTCAACAACTTACTCTTCAGGGGTTTTGGGGAAAGAAATGATCTTTGCACTATATTTGCAACTTTTTGTAAGTTTGAGAGCCTTTCAAAATTCAATAAAATATTTTAAAGTAAATCTTTTATTACAATCACCTCTGCAATTTACTAATTTGTAAATTGTGTCAGCTCTGACACAGGGTTATCACTAGATTAGGATGTCCATATCATAGGACACAGAAACATATCAGAGAATGAGGATAAACAAAGCAAAGAAAGGAAAAGGACCTACATCAGAATCCCAGCAGCACTTGGAACTGAGGGTTTCTCTAACACCCTAATGGATAGGGATTTATAGTTACTGTATACTTATAAGTTACTATGAGAATACAGTTAAATAAACTTGCAAATTTATTTAATAGTGAAGTTCATTCGTCTCAATTTATTCCTTTAGGTGAAATTTTGAAGTCTTGTGTTTAGAAGATGTCAAATTGCAGGGATTCAGTGGTCCTTGCTCTTCTGGTTAACAACAGGTAAAACATGCCTTCACAGGGTGATATCTGAATAAGGAAAATTATTGTCAGGGGTTTGAGCCATTGATTTTGATGAAAGCCCAGTCTGCCTCATTTACAAAGCCTATGTGGCAAACTCTAGGATTTTAAGTGAAGTGCAATTCATTTTGGGAGGAAAATCAGCTAACTTCTAATTCAGTCTACTTTTAATCAGTGGAAAAATCACAATGCACTCACTTATATATGCATACTATCTATATTTAGAAGAAAAATAGAGTTGAGAGATTCTTGAGTTACCAAAGTCTGTCAAATTTCAGTCAAAAATGTCAATAGAAATTTCTCAATTTCCAATTTACCAATATTTAAAAATTTAAAGTAATAATTGTATACAATTTTATTTCAATGTAGAAAATTCAAATGCCTTAGAAATTTATTATTCTTTATTCCCTATTTTTAAACCTTTCCCTTAAGTTGATGTGCCTTCCTTTCTTTTTTATTTTTAAATTCCTTCTCAATAAAAATAGGGTTCTTTTGGTGTTTCTCTTTAAAGGGATAAATATCAATATGAGTTTTCAGGAATATGATAACTAAACGTTTAGATATATGAAATCACTGACATCCACACCCACAGTTTAATTTATTGTCTTTTACACCAAAAGAAAAAAAACAATATGAGGTCCATTGTTATTTAATCTCAATATAGAGTATAATGAAATACATGTTTTATTGTTTAATTTTATATTATTGATTAATAAGGATAAGTGAGCATTTCCCTTTAAAATAAATTACATTTTAAAGGAGAAAAATAATTTTTTTCCACATGGAACTCAGCTACAGAATACTAATTTCATCAAAGGTGCTAGCTAGTTGTAGTTTCCCCCCCATTTTTAACCTGTAAGTGGCTTTCCTTGGCATTAATCACATAGTTCCATGTATCTATATTTATAATTTTAACAGATACTTCATAAATATGGAATCAGGCTATTATCTTGATAATGTGCCACTTTTCTATAAATACAGAGATAGGGTAATTACCACTAGAACTATTTGATAAAATTCAAAAATAGATAAATAATGAATAAGTCTTCCATTCAGTCATTAAAATTCAGAAAACAAAACAAAATATATTTAGCCATTATCCTTTTGATGAAGTTGGCTCTCTGCCTTCAAACCACTACCAATTTCAGCTGGCATATAAGGAGCATTTTATGAATACTGCCCAGTGTGCAATGAACTGAACTGGAGACACTAGTCAATAACAGCCCATTAGCATTATCCAAATGAAGAAGCAAATTAAGCATAAAGAAAAATTTTTAAACAATATAAAAGTTGACATGCAAAATAGGAAAATCTAAGAAGTTGTAAGTGAAGTTCAGCCCGTCCTATAATCCAACTTATGCTTTGAAACTGGGAGGCAAGTTTATTCATAAATATAGGTCAGTTACTATAAATTCTGGGATCAGTAAGTAGTACAGGATGGTTATATGATTTTTTTCCTGTTTATGACGTTATCACTACTGTGTGACATGGCCACTAAGAAAAGATAGTATATTCATAGGTTGCATTAGTGTTAAAGTGTCCAGTTTATGTGAATGAATTCTCAAACCTATATATAGCATACTGTGTTCAGCCACTCATTTTAGAAATATTAGTTTTATTCTTGTTATGTTATGAACCTTCAATATTCAATACATTTCTCAGCAAACGTTTATTTGGTACCCACTTACTATAGAATAGGACCTGTGATAATGGCTGCAATACAGTAATGAAGAAGGCATTGTTTCTATTTGCCCAAATAAATAGACAATTTAAAAACCACAATAAGTTTATGATGAGGCTAAACAGTGTGTGTTACAAGAACATACAGAAGAGCATCCAACTAGCTTTTGAGGAGTCAGGGAAGAATTTCCCCTGAAGGGATCACTTCCTCTGAGAAGCTTTTCTAGACAGCCTGGTGCCTGTCAGATTCTGGTAGGCACTCTTTACCTTTCCTTGAGACCAGATCTCGCATTTCGAAGTTTCATGTCTATTTGGGAGATTTTTTTTCTGTTTGGTCTCTTCCATTAGATTTGAAGCACTAGGACCACACCAAGTTTGTATACCATTGTCTCCCCCTTCCTGGAACCTAGCACAGGTTTAATAGCTGATAGGGTGAAGGGGATATTTAAGTTTAAACTCCAGGGACAGGTAGAAGTGTGTTCAGTAAGGAAGGAAAGGGATTCATTTCCACAGGTGGTCCAAAGGCTCTAAGGTGAGAAAAATCATAGCAGATTTAGGAACTAAAGTGAATCTAATGTGGCTGAAAATGGCAAATGAAGGTGGCTTGATAGGAGGTAGAAGGACGTAAAAGAGGGAAGAGTTACAAGAGTTGAGGTTGAAGAAGTAAGCAGGAGTTAGAGGCTGGATCCAGGAAAGCCTTGAGGAATGATTAAGATAATATATGTAAAATGATTAGCAAAATATCTGGCACATGTAGGCATTCAATAAAAATGTTCTTTTATCATGAAGAATGTATTCTTTCACTTTTTTTTTTTTTTTCAGTACCCGGGCCTCTCACTGTTGTGGCCTCTCCCATTGCAGAGCACAGGCTCCGGACGCGCAGGCTTAGCGGCCATGGCTCACGGGCCCAGCCGCTCCGCGGCATGTGGGATCTTCCCGGACTGGGGCACAAACCCGTGTCCCCTGCATGGGCAGGTAGACTCCCAACCACTGCACCACCAGGGAAGCCCTATTCTTTCACTTTTAATCACTGTTACGTTGCAGATTAATTTTTTTAATCTGATTCATCTTTTTTTAGATATATATAAATTTATTTGTTTGTTTGTTTATTTTTGGCTGTGTCGGTCTTCATTGCTGCACGTGGGTTTTCTCTAGTTGCGGTGAGCGGGGGCTACTGTTTGTTGCAGTGCGCGGGCTTCTCATTGCGGCGGCTTCTCTTGTTGCAGAGCACGGGCTCTAGGCGCGCGGGCTTCAGTAGTTGCGGCATGTGGGCTCAGTAGTTGTGGCTCACAGGCTGTAAAGCACAGGCTCAGTAGTTGTGGCGCAAGGACTTAGTTGCTCTGCAGCATGTGAGATCTTCCTGGACCAGGGATCGAACCCATGTCCCCTACATTGGCAGGCGGATTCTTAACCACTGCATCACCAGGGAAATCCCCAGATTAAATTTTAATCAGGAGTTTTTCGAGATAAAGGAAATTGGCATTTAACAAGATACAATCATTCATGGAGTTTACATTCTGGTAGGTGAGGGTGGGAAGAGAGATAAGCAATAAATAACCAAACTAAAAATTACCAGGTGGTGATAAAGACTAAGATGAAAATAAAACTGGGAGATGTGATGTGATAACTAGAAGGCTACATAAGATAGTTAAGAAAGAACTCTAGGAAGATGACTCTTAAGTTGAGATCTAAGTGACAAGAGTAAGGCAGCAATATGGAGACGTGGGGATGAGCGTTCTAGGAGCAGTTGGTGCAGTTGTGTTTTCTGGGGGAAAAACAATTCAAGCTTAGAATTAAGGACTAGAAAAAAGACCAGTTTGGTGGGAGTGTAGTGAGGTAGGGGAGAGTCACCAGCAGAAATGCTTTTGAAGAGCTAGGGAGGGGCCATATACATTTCTGTAGGCTATGATTGGGAGTTTGAGTTTTATTTATAGTGCAATGGAGAAATAGGATTGAAAGGAGGGGAGTTATCTAAATAGAATTATGTTTTAGAAATATCACTTTGGAGTGAAATGAATAGATTTCATACTGAAGGAAGTATTAAAAGATAAGTTAGCCATAGTACTTGCTCATTGAGGAAAAAGATAGGTAATGATGATATAATACTCTTTGGTGGGCATGTATTCATAAGGGAAGAGAAACATTTACCCTTCTGGATAGAAGGCTTATCAGAGATGGTCCAGGCCTTCATCATCTTTCACATGAGCTGCTATGATAGAAGTACTTTCCTCACCACTTCCACTATTGCCCCTCTTCAGTCTACTCCTAAAACAACAACCAGAGTGATTGTTTAAAGCACAGTCACACTTTCTCATTCTGCTGCTCATAATCATCCCATGTCTTTCAACTTGCTCAGAGTGACAGCCAAGGTCTTCATTAACCACCAGTGAGAACATGTGTGAGCTGGCTCTTCTTCTGTTTATCTTTATACATCATCTGATACTCTCCTTCTCACTCCCTTTACTTCAGTCATTCCAGCCTTCCTAAGGTTCCTCTAACAAACAGGTCCTCACCTCAGGGCTTTTGCATTGACTGTTTCTTCTGCCCCAGCTGCTCTTCCCAAAAACATTTTCCTGGCTCAATTCCTCTATTCATTCCAGTCTCTAAAAACATCACCTTTACCAATAGGGCTAACACTCATAACTTGGATAAAATATGCATATTGTGGTAGGCTGATCATGGCCTCCAAATATACAGGAACATCTTAATATTTGGAACTTGTGAATGTTACTGTGTTTGGAAAAAGGTCTTTGCAGGTGTGGTTAAGTTAAGGATCTTGAATGGAAGAGATTATCCTGGATTGTTCTAGTGGGCCTTAAACACTATCACAAGTGTCCGTATACAAGAGAGACAGATTTAGATTAACCACACACAGAGGAGATGATGTAAGATGTAGGCAAAGATTAGAGTGATGTGGCCTCAAACCAAGGAATGCCAGCAGCCACCAGAACCTGGAAGAGGAGAGGAACAGATTTTCCTCCTAAAGCTTTTGGTATGAGTGCAGCTTTGCTGACACCTTGATATTGGACTTGTAACCTCCAGAACTTCAAGAGAATAAAACTTCTATTGTTTTAGATACCAAATTTATGTATTTTGGTATAGCAGCAATAGGAAACGAATACATGTTTCAAACACCTATCCCTTTTACCTTGCTTTATTTTTCTTCCATAGCATTTATTATCTGCCATAATATGCAATTATTTGTTGGTGCGTGCCTGTCAGTCACGTTCTACCAGAATGTAAGTGCCGTAATGACAGGAACTTTTTGTGTTGTATCCCCATCTTAGAACGATGCCTGGGACGTAGTTCTCAATAATTATTTTGTGAGATGGAGGAAAGGAAGGAAAGAAGGAAAGCAGAGAGAGAAAAAGAGAGGGATGGAAATTGGGAGGGAGGGAAAGAGAAGGATAAAATTAAGAGAGAGCTAATAGTGATAATGAATAATAGTGATAAAGAATTTTCCTGAAATAGCTTTCTTTTTAGAATTAAAATACTATTCAAAAAAAGCTTGAAGTGATTTGAAAGATGTTAAAAGCTTCGTAATTATTTAAAAGAAATCAAGAAATTTGGTTTTTGTTCATTTGTTGGTTTTTAGCATCAGGTAAGAAAGAAAGGAAGAGAAGGAGGGAAAAAAGAAAATAACTTATCAAAACTATTTCAAGATAGATAAACCTGGATAGTCTTACAAATGTTAAATCAAATGGATCAAAATAAAATATTTTTCCACAAAAGAAAAGGGAAAAATAACAGGCCTAGATTTTTTGCAAGGGTGAGTTCTGCTAAACAGTCAGGGAACAAACTATTCTGATCTTTACTATAAACTATACTAGTGTATAGAACAAAAGCATAATCCTCATCTACTCTGAGAAACCTAACATAACCTTGATGACAAATCCAGACTAAGACAATTTGAGAAAGAAAAAGTACAACCTCAACTGGCATATAATTAAAGATGAAAAGAAAATTGCTAAAACTACATTAGCAAATCAAATACAGCAATGTATAAAAAAAGATAATATCTCATGACCAAACTGGTCATATCCTGGGAATGCAACATTGATTTAACGTTAGAAATTCACCAGATCAAAGGAGAAAAGTCATATGATATTCTCAAGAGATGCAGAGAAAAATTAGATATAATTCAACATCTATTAAGTAGTATTTTTTAATCTTAGCAAACATGAAATAGTAAATAATTCTTTAATCGGGAAAAGAATATCTACAAAAACATATAGCAATCATCACATTTCATTGCAAAAGGGTGAAATTATTCTTTTGAACTTAGAAACAGGAGTTCTTGCTTTCCTCAATTCTATTAACATTGTACTAGAGGTCTAGGCAGTGCAATAGGGCAAGAACAGTAAAAAAAAAATAAAGCAGATGTGGAAAAAAAGAAATAAAACTGTCATTATATAGAGATAGTATGAGTTTGTACATAAAAATCCAAAAGAATCAAAAGATACATTAGGATAATTCATAGAGAGTTTACCAACTTTGTTGGATATAAAATTTAATTCATATTTCTATACATCAGCAGCAACCAACCACTAGAAAATGTAAGCTTTAAAAAAAAGACACCGGGCTTCCCTGGTGGTGCAGTGGTTGAGAATCTGCCTGGTAATGCAGGAGACACAGGTTCGAGCCCTGGTCTGGGAGGATCCCACAAGCCGCGGAGCAACTAGGCCCGTGAGCCACAACTACTGAGCCTGCACGTCTGGAGCCTGTGCTCTGCTACAAGAGAGGCAGCGATAGTGAGAGGCCCGCGCACCGCAATGAAGAGTGGCACCCACTTGCCACAACTAGAGAAAGCCCTCTCACAGAAACGAAGACCCAACACAGCAAAAATAAATTAATAAACTCCTACCCACAACATATTCTTTAAAAAAAAAAAGACACCACTTGCAATAGTATTAAAAAATAGAACACTTCTCATAATCAATCTCACAAAAGTTGTACAGTTTTAAAACATAATCCCAAAATTCTTTGACAACTCTCCCATCACACAGTGGGATTTATGCCTGTCCCCTTGAACTTGAGTTCTGTAACTGCTTGACCAATAAAATCTAGTAGAAATGACACTGTACCTTTTTCCAAACATAGGTCTTAAAGAAATTGACACTTCCACTTCCTATCTCTTAGAATGCTACCTGTTAGGACTTAGTCACCTTGCTGTGAGGTGCTCCACCAGCTAGTCCTTGTGGAGGGGCCACATGCAAAGGCCCTGAGACCACATGATGAAAGACACAGGGCTATCTCTATCTATCGCAGCTGCTCAAATCCTCCCTTCCCTAATCTTCCCAGAACCCTGACCACAGAAACCATTAGTGGTAAGAACAAGATTTTTGTTGTTTTTAAGAACATAAGAAGTATTGGAATCATGTATTACATCATCAATAGATAATCAGAATAACCTGCATGGAGAAATTTCTAAATTTTGCTGAATAACATTTTAAAAGATGGATGGAGATACAGATTCAATGCAACTCCATCAAAATCCCAACAATCCTTTTGGTGGCACTCCTTAAGAATAAGATGGACTCTTTCCTTTTCAAATACCAAAACTTATTTTGAAGTAATAAATAGTTAGGTCAGTGGGGTATTGGAGCATAGATTAACAAGTTCACCAAGAAACAACACAGAGTTTGAAAACAGAACCACACAATGATGAACAATTTTAATATATCACTGTAGACTGAGAAAGAATGGCATTTTCAATATACATTGTTGGGTGGTTCTCTATTTACAATGGAAAAGAACTTAAAGTGGGCCCATACTTCACACCATATACAACCATCCATTCCAAATGGAGTAGAATTAAATGTGAAAGACAAAACTAAAAATTTTACAAAAACTTAGAGGAGACCCTCTTTAAGACAGTCTACTAAAAATTTCAAAGTTTAATAAGAACTGTAAAATTTAAGAAAAAGACAACTCAGTAGGGGAAAAGGGCAAAAGTTATGGCCATGCACATTATAAAAGAGAAAACCCAAATCACCATTAAAATCATAAGAAACCTGAAAATAATGTATTTTACCATACTGTAAATTATACCTCAACAAACAAACCAAAATAAAAACGTGAAAATTACCTAACCTTATGACTAATCTTAGAAATACAATTTAAAATCACAACCAGAAAACATTTCTCACCTACCAAATTAACCAAAAACTAAAAATTCTGATAAAGGAAAGTTTTGGCAAAGACTTGAAGCAACTGGAATATCTATATGCTGTTGGTAGGAGTACAAATTAGTGCAATTTTGGAAACAATTCAATATTAATAAGACAAGTTAAGAATGGCAGAGAATTCCACTGTTGATTTTATATCTTAGAGAAAGTCTTACAAATGGGTACCAGGAAAATGGACAAGAATGCAGTACTGTGTGAAATTGCAAAAAGTCTAGAAACAACTCAAATCCACCAACAGTAGAATGATTAAATATACTGTGGAAATCAAATATTGGAAAATATACACCAGTAGAATATACAAGGAACTAAATGTACAACAGAGTATATGCAGTATGAGACAATTTGTATAAAAATTTAAATCATGCAAAACAACTTCATGCATTATTTAGGCATAGGAGAGACATAAAATAATAGGAGTGACTGAATTAAATCCTAATAATACAAAATCCAGAACTGTGGTTTCCTTGGAGGTGTGGCATTGAATGACATTATGGAGGGCACCCCAGTACTACACCTCTAGGTCTGGTGTCAAACTTAATGCCCACAGAGTTGTTCACTATGTTATTTATATCTTTATTTTAACTGAAATCATCCATAAATAGGTGTAAATTTTTAGGTCAGATGTTGGCTGCCTGAAAAATTTACAATCCCCTGTAAATGTGGTGGGTCATTATGACAAGTTATGGTATAGAATATGTATTTCAAAGTATGAATGTTGGTTTTATGAGGAAGTTGGACCATTATTTCAAGGAATATGTTCTGAGTTTTAGAGAGAGTTCAGAGGTTGACATTCTAATCTTAACTGAAAGCAGACCTCTTAGCCTATGCTTCTACTTCAAAAGTGTCCTTTCCAGATAGCAGCAATGAAAAATATCTGAATCTTGAATAAGGGGGAATTAATTTTCAATAATCTCTTATAGATAACTAAGATTAAGGCAATACAGGAAGGTTAAAAGATCAGGATCTTTGCCTTCATTCTCAACTCTGCAACTGTGATAGTAATTGAAAAATATAACTGAAAGCAACCTCAAGGTCAAAATGATGTATTGTTTGCTTTTCTGAGATTCAAGATTCATTTTGACTGAATCCCTTTGAACTCTCTGTACCTGGTTTATCTGCCTAAGATGAGATACAGGAATCCATGGTCACATAGAATTGTCTTCACGAGCTTTCTAGTCTTATTTGGGGTTTTTTGTTTGTTTTTTAACTTCAGTAAAGGAATTTAAAATATTAAAAGCAGGAACACATGTTGATTATTTCTGTTATTGGGCAGAATGAGATTAGATGAAGGCCAATCTAAGGAGCAGAGTCATCAACTGGGAAGAAATTTATAAATTAAAAATAAAGTAAATTTGAGAGTTAATTCCTTTTGCTGATGCCCTGGATACCTTGGGGAGTTGACATGTGACTGCTTTAAGAACAGTGAGGTGGAATTGTTCATGTCATGGCCTACATGAAGGGCCAGTTTACATGCCAAATATTGTCACCCTTTATTCTGTACCTTAATTGACAGAGCTCAGGGCTGGAGAAAGAGACAAGTCACATTCATCAGGGAAAAGATTAAGTGCAGACAAGTCATGAAATCCCTACCCTGTTAAAATCCCATCTCTTCAGTCAAATAATATTCTGCCTACAACTTTCTATGGCTTACATTAACAATTTTTTGTCTGACTTATAAATTCTCAAAGTAATATTGTCTTTTTGTGTCCGTATAGCATTTTCCTTTTCTGGAATCATAGCATCAGTGACAGAATTTTGTTGACATGTTGGGCCTTGATTTTGCCTACTTCTTGATGATAATATCTCTCTGTGACATTGTTTGGCATTTGCTCATGTACTAATCTTCCATATGATTTTTAATTATTTTATCCAGCTCTCTAAATGTTTTGACAAGTTAAGCTGCTCTGAATCATTTTCAACAACCTCAGCTCTGAGAAAGAATGCCTTCAATTAAAATAATAACAAGTGAACAGTTCAAGGAAAATTTTACAGAAAAAACAAGAAAGGAAGGCATATCCATTGCCTGTGCCTCACAGCTGAACACAAGCTTTTTCCCATAGAGACATAACTTTTGGTTTCCACTTTGTTGTTATTAAAAACTCAAGGGTCTTCATCAACTCCTGTGCTCTAACTGCTTTTTCAAAAAAAAAAAAATTATCCATTTGTGAGTAAAGTTCCAGCAAAGAAAAAAAAATGTATCTTGTATGTTGCTAAGAACCTATAAATGTAAGATTTCAAGAATGACCATGTTTTAATAAATTGTACGACGGGGGTTGGCTGTCCCATTCCACAGGCTGTAGAATCAAAAACATTCCACTCACACAGGTATGCATGTTCCCATACAATGAAACACAGTTTGAGGCAATGTGATCAACTGCAGCAAAATGAAATCTTGTCATTTACACGACTAGTGATATGAGCACCCCAAGAGGTGTTGGTTATTAGCTATTAAAATATGGTTCTATGGGAAAGCATGATCACTGACCAGTAAGATCAGAAAATTTCAACTGAGAAGTTTTTTTAGGAACATGTAAATCCTCAATTGTTATACATAACCCCTTTCTTAGGTTTTTTTTTCCTTCTAACAAAAACATACAAGATTTTTTATATATAATTTAAAATAATGGTGAAACATGTAGATAAGTAAAAAGTGTTATAAAACCTAAAGTTTTCTCCCCCAATAATTCATGTTATTGAATAGGATCCCAATGTTCAACACTTACAAAATCAATACTCACAGATGTTGGTAGAAAGGAAAGGTACCTTTAATCAGAATGCTGGCAATCTGGGGAGGTGGTGGACTCAACATCCCCCAAAAACCACCTCCGAAGAGTCTGCTCAGCCATGAAAGCTTTTAAAGCAAAACAGGGAAGTAGCTCAGTTAATCACTGAGGTAAGGGGTAAGAGTCATCACCATCCTCCACTTTGTGCAAGCTTGTCAACTCCTCATGACCTTTCTTTAGATGCTATCTTGTTCACACAGTTTGTTTGTGAGATTACTGAAGGGGAAGCTAGGGAAGAGATCTGGTCATCTGTTAATTACTTATTCTTCATTTCTACTTCCTTGATCTACAGAAAGAACCAACAAGTTAGGCAAAGTATTGTGTGACCAAAAGATTTGAAAGGTGTGCTAGGGTCCGAGATGAGTAGAGCATGGGGGTGCCTGGTTTAAGTTTAGCGACAAGACAAAGGGGTGTCTCCTGCAGAGAATTCTTTCCAGCAAAAAGCTTTTTCCTACCAAAAGCTGTTTACATTCATGCACAGAAAGAACTTCAGAGAAAAGGAGTTACAATTTACTTTAAATGGAAAATTGAAGTTCATAAGAACACAAGAAACACATTGGATCAAACCCATGTTCTAGCAAGACCAATAGTCTATCTATTATCTACCTATTATCACACCAAAAGATGCCTAATGATTGCCATCAAGGATGTTATTCTTAAAAAATCAGGACTTTCATTTCACATAATTAAATCTATGTGTATATCAATGATTATTTACACGCCTCTTTATGCTCTTTAAAAATGTGCAGATGGTCTCTTACTTTCCACTGCTTACTCCTATTTTAGGAAATGTTGGGGCTATGCTCATATAGCCTCATGCATATTGTAGAAATATGATACAATTTGTTCTATTTGAATATAAAGGGGTTTGCAGACTGAATCGTTTAACAGCCTTGTCCTCCATCTTGGATTGCCTTTACTCTGTTTAGTTTAAGCAATATAGACACAAAAGGTATGCCAGCTCTAGTCGGAGGGATATTTGATCACGTGATATGAGAAGTTTCCAAAAGCTGATAAGGATTGGTTTTCTTGTACTCAGACTGAAAGTTATATTTTTCCAATGAAAGAGTCAGAAGAAGCTGAAAAATCACAATCTGGAAAAGAGGAAGATACACAAAAAAGGGAAAGAACAGAAACAAGTTTGCTATAACAGAAAAAGCAAAGCAAAAGAGAGAAAAAAGCAATTCAAAGGGAAATGGAGTTAGCCAGCAATGTTTAAAGATGAAGGGTGGCTAATGAAGATGAAGGCCAAGGAAAAGTGTTGCCTTTAAATATTAAATGATATAATCATAAGGGCAGGAGGTTATGCCTCCAGTTTTTTGTTTTTTGGGTATTTTTTTTTTTTTTGTAAAACAATCTATTGGGAAATAATAGAACTTTAACTTCAAAATCAGCCAGTTATGTAGCCAGTTATGATTTCTTCCTTGGTAATTTTGATTACTGGAAATTATATAAAACCTTTTCTTGTTCCCTTGAGAGTCTCTAAGCTGGGAATGCATCTCTGATAGCTCCTGTCTGTTGGCTATTCCTTCTCCATTTCTCTCACCTAGTTGGATGCACCTAATTAGCATTTCCTCCACCTGGTTAAGAGTTTGTGAAAGACGCTAGACGGGAATTCTCAGGACATAGTATCTAGGAAGTCTGGCAAGGATAAACCATTGACCAGGGAAATATTGCCATCCTCCTTCTTCTTGCCCCCATCAGAACCCCAAAAGTATTTACCTATAATTAGATGGTCATAAGTAAACTTAAGAAGAACAGTAAATAAAATTTAAATGTCACTGGACTGAGAAGGAATTAGATGGTGAGTAAACAGAGGCATTAACTCTAAGAAATTTTCTGAGAAATGTATTGCTAAAGAGGGAGGCAACTCAGTAGTTCTGAGGGTTTTGCAAAAAGACATGCTACCTATATGTTAGCATAGAGGAGATGCCCACCAGAGAATTTTGTGTATGGCTTGTGTATTATCAGTAGACGATTCCTTTCTACTTTATTGATTAATTAATGCTTCTGATAAAAATAATTCTGGTAACGCTCAAGAAGTAGCCAACCATTGGTTCAAATGTTTTTCTATGATCCATAATCTATGAGTATCACTGAGATATGCATGATAGTTTAAGCAAACAAACCTTTGAAACATTCCATACTCTGTTTACAGACATTAAAAATCCATTACTGGGCTTCCCTGGTGGCGCCGTGGTTGAGAGTCTGCCTGCCGATGCAGGGGACGCGGGTTCGTGCCCCGGTCCGGGAAGATCCCACATGCCGTGGAGCGGCTGGGCCCGTGAGCCATGGCCGCTGAGCTTGCACATCCGGAGCCTGTGCTCCGCAACGGGAGAGGCCACAACAGCGAGAGGCCCGTGTACCACAAAAAAAAAAAAAAAAAAAAAAAAAAAAAAAAAAATCCATTACTCACAAAGTGAAAATTGTAATATTTCAGTTAGATTTACCAACTTTGATTCTATTACCAACACAAGATTATTTCTCTTGCTTAATAGAAGTATATTGACTATTAGATTTCAGAAATGGTCATTTGGTGTCACTCTACTCTCATCCCCAAAATTATTAGCCTGGAAAAACATAGATATGGCATTATTACTTTGAGTGAGTTTTTTTTCACCTTGGTGTTATAATGCCTTTGTTAAATGAAAGAGCTGGAATAGTTGTAGGAGTGGTAAAAATTCAGATGAGGAATACTTAAAGTAAAAATATTAAATTCATCCCTTGACAGGTTTTGCTATAGCAAGGATGAGAGACAGACTTTAGAAGCATAGCCAGGACTCTCCAATGAGGCTTCGAATGGTCTTGTTTGCTCTGCATTGAGCTAATTACCTGGCTATCTGCCAAAAAGCCCCTTTACCTTGTGCTATGTAGACTCTAATGTTAGATAATATCTCATTTTTAATGCTAAGAAGTGGCATTTGATGTTGTTACTAGTATTTGGTGGAAAGCAAGGGACAGGAGGTCAGAAACCGTTTCCTGGGAAGTGCTCTTAAACTGCTTCCTCTGCAGCAGAAAAGGTGAACAAAGAGAAATCCTGTAGCCAGCATCTCCTTATCCTTCATAAGAATAAAGAAAAAGGAAAAGATTTAACAGAACCTGCTCAGTGGTAACCTCAACTTTACAGTTTCAGAGCAGCATAATTTGGGTATTTTATATTAGTCTATCATATCCAAGCATTTCAAAAATAAAACAGGAACAGCTTTTAATGCAATCTGTGTTTACTAATATGAGCTAATAAAATCTCATAATATTATTTTGTATTGCATTAATGGGTCCTGCATTATAAGATATTAGTTAAATCACCCATTATTTCAGTATTTGGTGGGTTATTCACAGCAGAGTACGAGAGATCTGGTGGGAAGAAATAGGTTGCAGAAGTACAAATGGACTTTTTCTGCCTCTTTCTTTTTTCTTTCTTTTTTTTTTTTTTTTTTTTTTTTTTTTTTTGCAATACGCGGGCCTCTCACTGTTGTGGCCTCTCCCATGGCGGAGCAGACTTTTTACAATAGGTTTTTATAACAGCTTGGTGAAGACAGGAGAGAAAGGGAGCAATAATACAAAGAGGGCATTTGGTTATGGAAGGCCTAAACCTTATAGGAGGGGAAGGAGAGCTTCTAGAATTGCTGTGATGACTTGCAGGCTGCTCCAGTAAGTAGACATATTCAGAGATGAAGGTGATTTGATTGATGAGAGTGCTGCACCCTGAACTCGACCCTCGCTAAGCCTGCCGTCTTCCCTTATCTCCTCAAATCTAAACACATGCACTTAAGGACTGAGACTGTGTCAGATGGACAATAAGTATGTAATGGGGACTTTGCTCCAGGCTGTCTGACCAAGAGCCTGTTACACTGCCTCCTTATCATAGTGTTTTTAAAAAGACCAAAACATATAACTATGTGCTAAAGCAGATACTATTACTTACTAGAAGGTACTATGGACAGATGGAAGCAGAGATCAAATATTTATGAAAAACACCACGTGTTCTTGTACACCAAGACTAAGTATTAAGGCTAGACAAAGTGGATGGTCTGAAGTCTGGAGGCTGTCATCTACTTCGTGCATCAGTGTAATGAGAGATTATGGATTCTTGTGAGTGAGGTAAGTATATAGAATATTTGCAAAGAGTATGGATCTTGAAAAACCATTATTCTATGGTTTTAAATAGTGACTTCTCAAAGCTATTGTTTCTTCAACAAGTATTAGTTGACTTTCTGTCATAAAATCGTTTCCTGTCATTTCTCTCCCTCCTTCCTCCTTTATTAGATATTTTTAAAATTCAGTGTGTAATAATCTAGTACTGACTTTATTCATTTTGCTACTCAAACCAACCCAGATTTGGCCCTTGGCAAAGTAATGGAACCTCCCAAGGGGATCATGGGGACTCACGATTTACAGCTCATCAGTCAGAAGCACAGGTAACAACCTGGACAAGTGATTGACATCTGAAGCTGGTAGGGGAGAGTCTTGTGAGACTGAGCATTTAACCTATGGGAGCTGACTAGACAGTGTCAGAATTGAGTTAAATTGTGGGACATCCAGCTGGTGTCCCGGAATTTCTTGGTGTTGGGGAAGAAAAACCCACACGTGGTGTCAGAAGTGTTGTGAGGATGGTAGTAGTATTGTGAGAGTAAAAAAGAAACACAGGGGAAGTTAGTTTTTCATACACAGAACTGTTTCTGAAATTTTGCAATTAAATATAAGACAATGTTGCTACAATGATGCAATGAATACCTTGTGCATTTTTTTCATATCAATGGAGATGTATTAATACCTAGGTGAATACCTAGGGTTTGATGGACAAAAGTAAGTACAAATGTAGTTCTATTAGATATTACCAAATTCCATTCTGTAGGAATTTCCACCAGTAATATACTAGAGTGTCTGTTTCTCCACAACCTCAACACAGTAATATGTGCTCAACATTCGAATTTTTGCCAAAGTGATAGGTAAAACTGGCATCTTAGTGATTTTAATTTGAATTTCTTTTATGTGAGTAAAGTTGGAAATATTTCCATATGTTTACAGGCTATTTTTATATCATTTTTTGTTAATTTCCTGTTTTCTCAATTTGTAAAAAGTTATTTTTATATTAGGAATATTAGCCTTCAATGTGTGACATACATTGCAAATGTTTTCTCCCAGTTTGTCATTTGTATTTTGAATTTGCCTCTGATGATTTTTGCCATGCCCCCAATTTTTTTTTAGATATTTAAATTTAGCAATATTGAACTGGATTTTGAGTCATAGTTAGAAAGCTTTTTCTTTCTCATCAGGTTCTAAAGAAATTCACCTACTTTTTCTTTTTCTTTTCTTTTTATTTTTTATACTTAGACCTTCTATGCTTTCAGAGTTTATTTTTGTGTATGGTGTGAGGCATAAATCCAATTTTATCTTTATACAAATGGCTGTCCATTTGTCACAACAGCATTTATTAAAATGTCCATCTTTGTCCCTGATGATCTGATAATTTTTAATATAGTATTGGATATATAAAAAAGTCACATTTCATTATCAATAGCTCCTTTATGCCAGCTGCTATTGCCATATTAATATTCCCAAATACAGTTATTATATAACGTTTACCTTATCCTAAATAACAGCACCCAAACAACCAATATGTGACAGTTTTTAAATTAAGTATGAAAGTTTAAGCCTACTGTTGCTTCTTGCAATATGGCAGACAAGGTATTCTGAAAAACCTCTATTTAAGACATGTAGAAATTCTCGATAAGAGTCAATAAACAACACTGATAATGCATTTCTAGGCTTAAAAGAAAATAAGTTAAACCAAAATGAAAAGAAAACTGAAATCTGATCAGGAAACAGGATGGGAAGCAGGAGTTGAGTTATTTGTCAATATCAGGAAATAAATTGCTATAACCTTTAGCCCATATAAGGCAGGAAAACTAAACTACGATCCAAGAAAAAGCCAGATCTCTTAATAGTATTCCCTTAAAGAAAGGGTAGATTTTTAAAAATCTATTTTGTGGCTCACAGGGAAATCTTGGGCCAGCCAATCCCACTTCTTACAATATAGTCTCAAGAAATGCTTGTATTGCATACACGTGCCAGGAGACATGTACAAACATAAAAATAAGTCATATATCTAAGACTTGTAAAAAATTGTGATGAACTTATTTAATAGAAAAATACAGCATTAGAAATGAATATTGTACCCCAATATCAACACAGATGAAACTCACAAACAATGTTAAGCAAAAGAGTAAGATACATGTTTTCAATTTAAAATACATGTAAAGTAAAGGATGCATCTTATCTAGGCATGTCTACATAAGTAGTATACTATGAAGATGTTCAAAGAAACGATAAATACAAAACTCTGCTTGTGTTCAAACTCTGGAAATGGAGAAGAAAGTGAGTGTAATGAGTGCATGGAGGGCTTCAAAGTGTTAATAATGTTTTATTTCTCAAGCCGGGTGTTATTTTATTAACATCTGTTTATATCTTATATTCAGTTCATTTATTTACTCTACAAAGATTTGTCAATCACCTACTATGTGGCAGATGTCATTCAAGGCACCTGGCGAAAAAACAGATGAAAAATTGTGGGTTGGTGGAGTTTGTGTTCTAGAAGAGGAATACAAAAATAAATTTTAAAATACTCTAAGTAAGTAAAAAACTATATAGTATGTAAGAGGAAAACGAATAGCAACATAAGTTGTGTTGGTAGTACAGGTGGTAGAAGGCAGTTTCATTCGGCATAATATAGGGTGTGAGGTCTCACTGAGGTGGCATTTGAGCAAAGACTTAAAGAAAATGAGGGAGGATGAGATATTTTGAAAGAAGAGCATTTTAGCAGGTACAACAGCTAGTGCAAAGCCCTAAGGCTGGAGCATGCCTAGAGTGTTCATGGATTAGCAGAGATGCCAACATTGTTGGAGCAGAGTGAATAAAAGAGAAAGTAGCAGAAAATGAGGTCAGAATTGTAAAGGGTGGTGGTTAGAGATATTCTAGGATCTTGATGGCAAGTGTAAAGGTTTTGACTTTTGCTCTGAGTGAAAATGGGGAGTTAATACAACACCATGAGCAGAGAATTGACTATTTTTTCTTCTAGTCTTATTGAGATATAATTGACATACAACACTGTATAAGTTTAAGGTATATAACGATTTGACTTACATACATCATGGAACGATTACTACAATAGATTTAGTGAACATCCATCATCTCATATAGGTACAACATTAAAGAAATAAAAAAATATTTTTCCTTGTGATGAGACCCCTTAAGATTTGTTCTCTTAACAACTTTCACATATACCACACAGCAGTATTAGTTATTTTTATCATGTTGTACATTATATCCCTAGTACTTATTTATCTTTTAATTGGAAGTTTGCACCTTTTGACTACCTTCATCCAATTCCTCCTGCCTGAATTCCAAGCTGACATTTTTTTACTTCCATTTTAAAGTATCAGTCCCCTGAGGTGTGAAGAATAGACTGCAAGGGGACAAGGATATAAGTGAGATAACCAGTTAAAAGGCCACTGCAATAATCAAGGCAAGAGATGGTGGTGATCTGAACCAAGATAGTAGTAAAAGAGCTAGTGAGAAGTAGTCAGATTCTGCTCTGAATTTAGAGACAACAGGATTTCTGGATGGACAGAACATAAAATATGAGAGGGAAAAAAAAAGTCTAGGAAAGCTCCAAAGTGTTTCGCCTGGGCAAAAAGAATAGAGTTATCATTATCAAGTTAGCACATCTTTTTCCTTGTAGTATTCTTTTGTAACTTACATATTTTTAAATAAATGATATTATCCATATATATTATACTAGAAATTAATTTTCCCTTCAATATATGTCTTGGAGATCTTTCCAACTTATTACGTATAGGTCTAACATGTTCTTTTTGGTGACTGTAAAACATTCTTGGTGATTCTAGTACTCACATAGGTGATCCTTTCAACACCCTGGTCTCTCTATCCTACCACTTATTCATACTTTAGACCTGTGCTGTCCAATATAGTACGCATAAAAAAAAGAATAGAGTTATTATGAACTAACTTAGGAAAGACTCTGAATTTGAACAATAGAAATTTATATTCTCACAGTTCTGGTGGCTGGGAGTCTGAGATCTAGGTGTCAGCAGGTTTGGTTTCTTCTGAGGCATCTCTCTTAGGCTTACTCTATTCTCTTTGTGTGTTCACATGGTCCTTCTTCTTTGCACACATGTCTGGTGTCTCTCTGTGTATCCTAATCTCCTTTTCTTATAAGGATAACAATCAGATTGGATTAGGGCCAACCCATAGGACCTCATTTTACCTTAATTACCTTTTTAAAAGCCCTATCTTCAAATACAATCACATTCAGAAGTATCACATTCAGAATGTGAACAATCACATTCAGGTTAAGACTTCCACATCTGAATTGGGGTTGGGAGTCGGAGGGTCTGGGACACAACTGAGCCCATAACAGTGGGTAAGTAGGTTTGGGATGGAAGATTAAGTAGTTTAAGTAAGTACATGTTTTTAAGATATTTTGGACATCTACATAGAGATGTTGAGTAGGCAGTGTGACACATGGATCTAGAATTCAGGGAAGAGATAATAGCTAAAGATATAAATTTTAGTGTCAGCAGTGAAGTTTAAAGCCATGAGACTTGATGAGATCATCAAGGAAGTAAGTTTAAGCAGAGAAGAAAAAGAAGACCAAGGTTGGAGCCACTGGGCTCCCTAAAAGTAAGTAATTGACAATAAGCAAGAGCTATCAAATGAAACTGACAAAAGACTCTAAGAAGAAGATTCAATAAGCCATGAAAAACAAGGCAAAAGTAGCAAAAAAGAGGGAACAATGCAGTAAATATTACTGAGAGGTCAAATAAGATAAGGTCGAAGAATTAGTCAATGAATTTGTCAATATGAAGGTCATTGGTGAAATTGTTAAGTGTTACATTGGTGAAAGACAGAAACCTGAGTGGAATGGGCTTAAGAGAGAATAAAACCAGAGAACTTGAAGTCAGAGTAAAGATAATTGTTTCAAGAAATTTGTCTTAAAGGGGAACAGAGGAAAAGGGGAATGGCTGATGAGGAATACGGGGTCAAGGGAAACTTTTATTTTTAAGATGGGAGAATAATGCTGATGAGAAAGATCCCATAGAGAGGAGAAAATTGATGATGGAGAGAATTGATAGAGCAATTTCCTCAAGTGAATGAGCAAAATTGTGATCTGCTAGAGGGATTATCTTTAGATGGAAGGAGTAAAAACAATAAATTATATATTTATTATTTTATATATATATAAATATATATATATATTACTGTATAACATATATATATATATCATATATTATTTGCATATATATAAAGTATTTCAGGCTTAAGTCTCACTTCACTTTAAGAGTTAATATTTTGCCTGCCTCTCCCCCTGTTCCATTCTTCTGGAAAATGCCCACTCATACTAGGTGGGTGCTTCTGTAGAGGAATGTGGGCTGCTCATTGCCCAGAGGGATGAATATATGATTCACAACAGTTTATAGTAAATGGTTCAGGTATAGTCATGTGACCACTCAATGTCCTTCCCTGAATTTTTCCAATAAGAGCTGAGGAAATGTTCTTCTTTCCCCTTTGATCTCAGTATTGCAAGGCTGTGAGCTTGAAACTTCCTGCCATATGGATAAGCTGTTCTAGAGAATAAAGCCCATAAAGAGTCAAACAAAGAGAGGATGCAGAGAATAATTTATTCCTGACATTGTTTGTGTCCAGGGTTCTGGTTGTCATTAAGGTAATCTCTACAGAGTCCTTCCCAGTAAACTGAACTGTGAATATCTTTTTTCGTTGAAGCTAAAAGAGGAGAGTCAAGATATTCAGGGACCTACAGAGCTGATACCAATCATATTTCTGGTCTTTTCTTTCTATCAGCACCTTTGTTCTTTGGGTTTCATCTGCACTAAATTGTAATGCAATCAAACTTAACTTTTCCTCATTTCTCACACCTCACATCCTTATAATCAGCCAGTTCTTCAGCCTCCACAATCAGTGTTTCCTGAGTCAGAGCCTCACCTCTGCCATTTTAATCCAAGCCACTTCCATGTGTCACCTTGTTGAATGAACAAATAATTCTTGACTCCTGACTTTTTTCTAGGTTTGCTCATTCTGTTTCCTCTACCAGGGGTTCACCATCTACTCAGCCAATACTGTCCCCTGTACTATGTAGGGTCCTGATCCCTCCAACATAAAGGAACTTTTCCCTCATTAAAACTCCTTATCTCTCTTATGTGACTCCTTTCATTTTTGCTTTGCTTATAGTTCTTTGGGACCTCTTATAAGACAATAGTCATACTGAGAGCAGTTTGAGTCAACACTGTTTATCTACAACTCCTTGTATATACTATGTTCTCAACAAGTATATATTATGCTAAGTTATTAAAAATTAACCTAGTATTTTTTTGCCATTTAAGAAAACTGTATTTGACTGGGGGAAATATTAAGCAATATAGGTTATGATATACTCTACTACTACTTACAAAGTGACTTTTGATAAATTTTAAGATTAGTAACAATGGGTGGTGAAAAGATGAGACTTTATGCCTCTTGGTATCCTTTGTTTACATTATTTTATGTTCCCTTTTCCACGCTAAACTTTGTTTAAGACTGAGAAAATCGATCTGCAGACTGGGCGGGACGGATCCGGATCCCTGCGATCCTCCCAGACCGGAGTGCTGTGCCTGGCGAGAGGATGGTCATCCGCGTGTTCATTGCCTCCTCCTCGGGCTTCGTGGTGATAAAGAAGCAGCAGCAGGATGTGGTTAGATTTCTGGAAGCCAACGAGATAGAGTCTGAGGAGGTGGACATCACAATGTCAGAAGAGCAGAGGCAGTGGATGTATAAGAACATCCCCCCCGGAGAAGGAGCCTGTTCAGGGCAAACCTCTGCCACCTCGGATATTTAATGGTGACTGATACTGTGCAGATTATGACAGTTTCTTTGAATCCAAGGAAAGCAACACAGTCTTTTCATTCTTAGGCCTGAAATCACAGTTGGCATCAAAGGAAGAACCTTAGCGAAGACAAGTGGAAGAGGATGGAGATGAATTTTGGAGCGCCCCTGGTACTCAGCACACACCTGCTTACCTAATGCATCACCGTGGCAGAAGCCACATGCATTATCAGTAACTTTGCTTGCCATGGAAAAGGTGTTTTGGGAAGACATGGGTCTAATGGGATTGCATGAGTGCTTTAAACCAAATCAGGACCATGGTGGGTTTTTTTCTTGTTTTCAGAATTGCCTGCAGTTGCCTCACTCACCCGGAGGAGGTACTGTCACCTGTTACAGGTGTGCTTCCTGAATAACTGAGTGATGAGCAGGTGGCACCATCAGAGAGAAAGTACTGGATCTGTCCTGGGCTGTAGTTGATGCCAAGATTGCTCAGACCTGCTTCTCTTCAGGCTGCCAAGATTGTATCCTTGAAATTAGTCTGCCAGGCTATTAGATATTTTGATCAGAAAGAAAAAAAGCGATGTTGGTTGACAAAGGGCTAAAGATCTTTGCTGCAGATTCACACACAACACTATTCCAGTGCTTGTCATAACTGAAGAAAAAGTTAGATGTTCTAGCCTCCTTTTGGTAATGGAAATTCTTACCCCCGTAAATCCTCCAAGCCTCTACAGATCTTTCCAGAAATCACTGTTGCAACAGTGTGTGATCAGAACCAAGTGACAGGGATGAAAAGAATTGCTGTTTTAAAAAATACATGCTTCTTTATCACTTACAAAGGAAAAGTTTCACCTAATGTATAAGATTGCTTAAAAGATATATTTAAAGAGGTGCACTGACAGTTAATTTATAGGGACATAATCTGACTCATACCTGAAAGCGTTTCAGCTTTAGCAACTTTAGCAACTTATTTATGCATAAGTGCACATATATATATATTTTTTTAATTTTTCCTTTTTAGATGTTGGGGGTAGGAGTTTATTAATTTTATTAATTTTATTTTTGCTGTGTTGGTCTTCGTTTCTGTGCGAGGGCTTTCTCTAGTTGTGGCAAGCAGGGGCCACTCTTCATCACGGTGCGCGGGCCTCTCACTATCGTGGCCTCTCTTGTTGCAGAGCAAAGGCTCCAGACATGCAGGCTCAGTAGCCATGGCTCACGGGCCCAGCCGCTCCACGGCATATGGGATCCTCCCAGACCAGAGCTCAAACCCGTGTCCCCTGCATTAGCAGGCAGATTCTCAACCACTGCGCCACCAGGGAAGCCCAGTGCACATATATATTTAAACGCAGCTCCCCTAACGAATAGCTGCCTATATATTTTGCAAAGGGATCATATTTTTCGAGAAAGGAAGATCTTGGTTAGATATATTTTGTGAACCCTTGATGAGGCAAATTAAAAGATACTAATATTGTTGCACAATTTAATTTTTTTTCCTGTGTTACTTTTCATTGGTCCTCTGACTCTGCCAGCTCATATCTCTGGCCAATGCACAGTCCCGGATTTTCAGAGTAATGTAGATACGTGTTTTCATTCCATATATAAACACCAATGATTTTTCAGAACAAGAAAGGGGCTGTCAGAGACTCACTCTGAATTGTACTTGGCATGTGAAATCTCCTTCCTTTGGAGTGGCTGCTGATAAATACTGAACCTGTCGACTTCATTAGGGCAAAGGCTCCTTTTCTGCATCCTTGTCCCTGCTCACATTTTTAGAGTTTTTAGTTGCCAAACTTGGGAATAGTCTTGACTAGAATAAATTCAGAGGGTTGCCTAAGATATTCTGCTATTCTCAGCGTCCTGATGGTGAACCTGCCCTTTAGATTCTGAGCAGGAATTTTGTAAGAAATAAAAAGAACAGAAGAATGTAGGCCCTGTCACCTGTGTTCTCTCTCCCTCCAACTTGCTAAATGTGCACTATTCTAAAGAACTTGTTGAATGCTAAAGCTGACATCCCAGCCTGAGATTTGCATCCCAGGACTACAACCAGAAGAAAAGCATGCCACTGATTCCTATGTGACTGGAACAGATACATAATCCACAATTTTCTCTCCAAGGAAAGCCGCTGTAAAATCATGGCTATGACTGCTTAGTTGGCATTAGATACGATCCAGGTCAAATTCCACTTGATAAATCCCAGGGACTATCCAGGAAATTTTTTTTGAACTGGATATTGTGGTAAAGTCTAAGAAGGCTTAGAATTTCTTTTTTAAGATACAGCAATTTTTAAAAAGTTACTGTTGCAATGGTCTAACATACATTTTGTCTATCCTTGCCAGTGAGTACCAAGAAACAACTTGGTAAGATTGAGTCTTGGGGTTGTAGGATCAATACAATATTTGCTAGACCAAGAAAGCTACTCAGAATTGTTTGTCTCAAAACTTCTGAATTACTCTGGTTGTAGTAGGCCCAGTATGGTTGTCCTAAATAGACTAGATGAATAGGAGTGCTAAATTATTTACCACAGTTACAGATCATCTCCCCCACCCCACATTTTCTTTTCTTTTTTTTTTTTTGGAGCAGCAAAGAAATAGGAGAGACCAGCTTCAACTGGTATTATACTTGTTATGAGCAAGCTAGAAGCACATTGTGTGGCATTTTTCTCAGTACCCAGGCTCTGCAGTGTCCTAAAGTATTGCCCTCTGGGACCACACCATGTTCAGAGAATACTGTGTCCTTACTTGTGTTTTACCAGCTGAATTCCAAACATGTAATGGTTTTCTTCATCCCTTCTTTAACTAGCTGCCTTTAGATCTGGATAATCACAGTCTTAAAAATCTAGGAAAAAGTGGATGGGAATTGCAGACATAGATGTAATATCAAGAGCATTTTAAGACAGAATTTTTATTTCCTATAGTAGGCTTGTTGGGGCCAAGAAAATGTGCTGCTAAAAGTCAAATTATGCCATTTTAAAATGAGATAAAATACAGAGTGCCATCCTGCTAGGTATATGCAGACCAGAAGAAAATTTAGTTGGGGAAGTACTTGTTTTTCCAGATTCTGGTATTCTATTAAAATCAACGAGGAGAAAAGGAAGATATTTTTTTTCTCTCTGGCTCTAATATATTTTAGATTTGTTTCTGTTTTATAGATTTATTCAACACTCCCACATAGATGTTTTTATATTACATGAATTTAATAATGAACTAAACTTACTTTTGTCCTCTGTTGTTGAAAGGTACAAAAGCCTCTTTCTGGTTTGTTTTGTTTTGTTTTTTAATTTGATTTTGCTGTATAGGATTTTGCTTTTTCTAGAAATGCTTTTTGTTTAACATCTTTTCTAAAGTGTCAGAGCCCATTTTGATCTGCAAAATTATTGTTTTTAGATTTCGGTTTGTATGCATTTGTCTCTAAAAGCATTGGTGAAATCTCAGATTTTATATTCATCATTAAAGAGGAATAAATTCCAGGAAAAAAAAAAAGACTGAGAAAATTGAGCAATAATGAAGGAAAAGAATGTGGAAATGTGGCATTTCAGCAAAGAACATGGATATACCATTATTCTTGGGCTGCTATATTTTGTTCCATGGAAAAATATCCTGACCTCAGTTCAAGATAGACTTTGTGAACAGAAACACAGCAGTTGATACCTCCATATAATTGTTGACCTAGCAGCTGCTGTCCTTGCTTTATAAATATTGTCTCATTTTCAAAACTTATTTGCTTAAATAAAAGCTGCTGCTATGAGGCTTATAGGTTAATTAGGCCTATTCACAAAAAAATGTTTTAAATTTGTTGCTAAAAATTTCTGGATCTAGTAGCAAAATTATTGTAACATAAAAAATGCTATTTACCATGTGTAGTTAAGAGCTGATAGAGACCTGATTCACTGTGGGAGGGACCACACAAGGGTGTGAATACCAGGAGGCAAGGGTGATTGGGGGTCATCTTAGAGGAAGCTGTCAGTATATTATGCAAATTTGAGAAACAATACTGTTTGTGAACAGTTTTGGGAGTCTTCAGGGCCCCTACATATTCTCCATGGCCTCTGAATACCCTGAAGACAATGAAGAACAATTTGTCATTCTTGTGGGAAACATGGAATTAGTAGGCTGTGATCCTTGTGGCTCCTGAGCAAATGTCCCCAAGATCTGTGCGCCCTTTTCCCAGAATGTTTACATATTGCAATAAGGAAGGAGAATACGTAATGTCTACATATTCTCTGTTAGAAGTTCTTCTTTGTTTAGAAACTATGCTCAACTGCTTTCTACATTTCAACTAAAGAAGTTGTCAAGAAAGTAAAAAAAGTAAAAAGGAGTGGAGATAGCCCACTGCCTCATCAATACTCTTACACATTGAACAACTTACATCTCTTCTTTTAATACCACATTTTGTCAAACACATCAACATGAAATGACAGAGATTAAACATCTTATGACTGTGTAAGTAAAACCATCAGTTTAGCATTAACATTCATACCAAAAATTAGAACATCCTAAACTGAAGGAAATTCTAGCCCATGATCACCCATTCTAAAAATTTGAGTTTACAGATGGTGAACCTAAATAATAAAATGTATTATCCTATTAACCTATACTAAGAAACCCTCATTGTGTGCAGAAGCTAATAGTTTGTCACAGCTACAAAAATGAAAAAGCATCACCATCAGACTAATAATGCCATATGATCTGTCATGTAATGAAAATACCAAATATTATATTCCTTAAAAAAATGGGAATTTTTTCTCTGGCTATGGAATGTTATGTTCCCTTTGGATTATCTTCTGTGGGCCCATTTTTACCCTGAGATAATAAAAGCTTTGCATAAGTAACCTAGGATAGACTACAGTCTTTTGAAACTAACTTTTTCTTACTGCCAAATAAATCTCTTTTAAATATGTTCTCTGTGAGGCAATCATGACATCCATTGGCCAACTGGATCTGGGGTTATGCCTGGATACTTTCCACATTGCACGTGGTTGTCAATTTGAATTGTGTATCAACTACCCATCATATCTGGCACATCTGTACTTAACATTGGCATTAATTTTACCCTATTGTTCTAATTGCAGTACTTTGATGTAATGACACCATTCAATTCACAGATGGTACTGGTGGGGGGTTTTCCCAAAAAAATATAATGTAATTTTAATTTGGAATGTGAGAATGCCAAAAATAAGAGCTTCATTGATTAAGTTATCCGAGCCTGCTAAACATTTGAACATTTGAAGTACATCGGAAAAACTGGGAGAGAGAACAGCAGGTTTCAGTACCAACCTACTGCAAATGTTTTGTTTTTTGATTACAGTCTCTGGGGCTCATAAGACTTATCTGTTCACAAACTAACTTTGACATACTTAGGAAAAGCAAAAAAAAAAAAATCTATATTTTCAGAAAAATAAACTCCTTTTTTTAAAGGTGAAATCATTTGGTGAATTGAGAGGTCTGAAATTTGAAAAGTAATCATTTAATTTAAATGAATAAATTTTAAAACTATTTAAATGATTATCATGGATCTGATGTCCATATATATATGTACATATATATACATATATGAATATTCCTGTGACATCATGAAATAAGCCTATTACAATTTGTATTTTATAGAATCAATTCAGAGGAAAATTCAGCAACTTTCCAAAGGTCACAGCATCCCTCATTGATGGAGGAATGACTAGAATACAGATCTCTACTTCTCATTTAAAACTATTTTATGACACATTACCCATTTTGTTGAGTCAAAAACTGCTACCATGTTGTTTCAACAGGAAATTGACTACGGGGTGGCAAAGTGTGCAAAGGCAGGACTATTATACTTGGCTTTGGACTGGGGGTGGGAAGTGGGAGAGACGTTAACTGTATGAACAACTCACTTGACTAATTTACCTAGAAATAAAAACAGAACATGGAGGAAGTCATGAAGGGAATGAGAAGCATCTGATGGCAGTGTGAGTGAAAATCCAGAAAGCCTACGCCACTAATCATCCATGTACTTTAGTAAAAACAGGAAGTCGGGGGCTGAGAAAATTCTAACATTGCTGGGTATGTCTGATGAAGTGATAGGATGGACTCATTGATTTTTTTTTTCAGTAGACTTTTATGGGACCAAAGGATTCCCAAGGAAGAGCTCCAAAGTTCTCCCCACTTCTGTGTGAAAGACAGAGTGACTTCAGTTCAGTGATCAGGTAGGAAATGCTGTTATTTGGCCCCATAAATATTGACGGTACTGGAAGCCCCATACCTTGAAGTTTGAGTTTTACTTCATTATAAAATTCATGGGCTGGTATGTCTTTGGGATACTTGTTTTAAATATGCAACATTCTTAGGGCAGTTGTATCCCTACACCCTTGCCCCTGCCAGTGGTCAGAGGAAGCCCCAGCCCATTAAAATTGCCAACTTTTGTTACTTAGTATAAAGGATGTGTGAACACTGTAGTAGGTTATGATAGGAGGCTGGCCTGGGAGGACGTAGATTCATTAAATAGTAACGGCTCACTTTGAACATACTTTTGGAATTTTCACCTGCATCTCTCATCATCCTCTTTCCTCCAAGGTCCTCCCATTGTTGACATAAGCTGTAGTTATTTATTTAAATGGCATCTACCATGTAAAAAGTTGTATTAAGTTCTGTTTCCATCTCTGTGTTCATTGTGGAATTTCAACATCTCCAAATTTATATCACCCGTATCTGCAGTGATCAGTATTAAAATGTAAGACTACACTTGACTTTTCTGAATTACCAGTAAATTAGGTATCATGAAGTCAATTAGAAGCCTCACTTGGGAAAGCACAAATCCTACTTTATGGCGGCTTTTCAAATCTTTAAGCATTCTTATATGCACTGGGGTCCATGGAGAGCTAATTCTGGAAAGTGTGTGTGTACCAAGAACCTTGGAACTCAGCCTCCCTTGAAAGGTTGTGACTCCCAGCTCAGTGCTTTGATATACTGCACAGGATCATGGGAAGAAGGCCATGAAAGAAGTCCTGATAGCATAAATCTCACTCTCCTCTTAGCCAATAAAGAGGCATCTTCAATTTAGACATGCATCCTTCCTGAGTAAGTAAACAGTATTACAGAGCCACTTCACATTTCTATTTTTCACCACTTTTTCTTTTAATCATCATCTAGAAGTGATTTCTCTTCCATGGATTCCCTACCATCCCTCCATTCCATTTTGGCTCATCTGTTTCCATATCCCTATTACCATAATTTTCAAAAAAGTTTTTCTCTCCAGGTATATATTTTTATTTTACATATATGCCTGTATGTGTGCCTATATACAAACTTCCTCACGTATTGCCAAAAGTAATTGTGTTCTAATTAATTTTTGAGGCTCGTGCAGCAGTTGATTGAAGTGGCCATTACAAGATGATTTAGCATGTAATTTTAGAATCACGTACTGCACGTTTGAAAAGATCTACACCTGTGTTTACCTGTGTACTAGAACTGGTTCTAGGGAAATCCAGATGAGACCCAGGTGCCCAACCCACTGTGTTGCAATATTTACATTTTTTAGTCAATATGTTTATGCCTCACATTTCTTGTTACACAGTCCTAATTATGATGAACAGCATTTCTATACCTCTCTCTGGGAAGTAGAATTCCTTTTTTTTTCAAGAAGTAGAAGTACAAAACTGACTTATAGTCGTGCCAATTTTTCAAGCTTATTGGAATGAAGATTCCAGAGCATTGCTCTTCAGTGAGTCTCATCTTAAGTCTGGTCTTTAGGTAACTAAAAGAATAAAGCATCTTTCACATAAAATCTGGGTGTAAGAGTAGAATAAATTATTAAAAGATTGGAGTGCAGAAGTTCAATGTATGATCAGATGAACTCAGAAACATTGTTACAGAGTGCACATGGCTTTTAAATTGACAATATGAAATATTTGCACTAAGTAACATTAATTTTTTTTTCTTGCAGCACTGAGGGTTTTAAATATGCTGCCTGCTGCCTTTCTATTCACTTCATTCATTTGATATTCATTGTGATCAGAACTGAGAAATTCTGAAATGTGATCTTCCAGCTGAAAAGTTCTGGTTGTTAGGTTAATGGGTTTTTAAAATTCAGGCATGTTTTAATTAATTTTCTGAAGTAAGTTCTAGACCATGACACTCAGAATATTCAAATTTTAAATGACCTAGCAATTTTCCAGGTAGCCTAAAATACGGTTGCCAAACTAATATAAGTTTGATCTCATTGTCTTAATCATCCCACTGACTCTTCTGTTGCTAAACCAAGAAATTTTTTTTCAGCTCTTCATATGTCCAGTTGCTCATTTTCACTGAACTTGGGGTTCCTTTGATCAAAATAAGTAGCAAGATGTGAATGTATTTTTAATAAGTCTGTGGAGTTGTTGATTAGCCTCAGCATTTTCTGGTAAATGTGAATTGAAAATTCTTAATTTTTTTTCCTAAGTTTTTTTCCTGAGTTTTTTTCTGAGTTTTTTTCTGAGTTCATAGTATGAACTTCTTAGCTTGTCTATACAGTAAAGATTTTTTCACACACAAGAGTACCTTTAAAACCACTTGATTCAGCATGCAATATTTTGAATGATCTGAAATCATCCACTGGGCTGATAATAAGACCATGTATCATTTCTCTGCCATCATTTGTAAGTGGTATTCATGTGCTGAGATTTAAGAAAATATTTCAACAATTTTACAGCCTCTACCATGTGCATGTGCATTAATAATAACTGAAGCTTGTCTATGGCTAATAAACTTCATAGGAAATATATTTAACTATGTTAATTATAGTAGAAATGAATTAAGGCTACTCAAATAACTTCCTTTAACTTTCTTAATATATTAGAAGAGTGGTGTTTCTCTACTAATTGTTAGCACAACATGAATGCAAAATATTCATTGTTTATTTTATTCCTTGCAAAATGAAACAAAACACAGTTTCCTGAAGTCACATCTTTTATGTTACTATTTCTTTATTTAAAAGATGTTATGACATATAAATATGCAAAAACCTTGATTAGATTCCTGTTTTGTCATAATGACAACTCATTGTCCTATATTTTGATATTTGGATTTCTATCAATCAAATATTCTGAGAAATATGAAGAGTGGTTCTTTCATATTTGGAATGCAATGTATGTAAATCAATTAGAAAAAGGTAAATAATTTTTTTTTTTTTTTTTTTTTTTTTTTTTTTTTTTTTTTTGCTGTACGCGGGCCTCTCACTGCCGTGGCCTCTCCCGTTGCGGAGCACAGGCTCCGGACACACAGGCCCCGCGGCCATGGCTCGCGGGCCCAGCCGCTCCGCGGCATGCGGGATCCTCCGGAATCGGGGCACGAACCCGTGTCCCCTGCATCGGCAGGCGGACTCTCAACCACTGCGCCACCAGGGAGGCCCGGTAAATAATTTTTAAATGAGACTCAACTGGCTTTAATTCGTGTCCTGAAGAAACAGAGAAGGAAACTACAATTTTTTGAGTGATTACTATGTTCTAGAGACTAAGCTAAGCATCTTACATCTTTCTACTCATTTGATCCTCATCACGGATCATATAATAATTCCTATTTTATAATTAGTGAAAATAAACTTTAGAGTATTTGGGAAAATTCTCACACATTTTCAAGTACATCCTTATGGAATTCCTTGAATATATGTATCTGTCTTTCAATTTTGAAATCACACTTAACTTTTGGGCAAAAATCACCTGTAAAATGTATAACAAATTTCCCATATACCTGATTTTAAGCTTCTCACACAAACATCAGTTACATCTATATGTCAAGGAACATCAAGCTAAATTAAAAATGAGTCAGCGTTTTTAGCATAATCACTAAGAGACTTCTTAATTAACCTGCCAATTCTTTCGAAAATAGCGTTCACTTTTGCTTTATAAATGAGAGTAGATTAAGCAATTTTTCTTCCACTGATTTTTTTACTGACTGTAGCTATTACAGTTTTATACAATCTGTAACTGCTGCATCACATATGCAAGCAAGGACTTGAAAAGTACTTCTTTGTATAAGTTTATCACTTCCATATGCAGTTGAGGTATGACCCAGATAATGCAATCTTTTTTACAAATTGCACGGATCACCCATGTTAAGCCACTCTTCTGTGTATTGGGTTTGATCTACTGTCAAAGACTCTGAGTGTGGAAATAGTCCACAGGAATCAATTGAAAACGGGAGGAAAGACCTAGATAATTTCTAATGTCCTTCACCAATTTTAATTTATGGTAATTATTTAATGCCACCTTGAGAATAATTCCCTATGCAGACTCATAATTAAGACTATGTAACTAGAAATATCACAATGTACAATATAAGAGGAAAATAAAAGCTACCAAGTATGGAACATCTACTATAAGACAGGCACTATCCTATATGCCAGGGGTCAGCAATCTTTTTCTGAAAAGAGCCAAATAGTAAATATTTTAAGCACTACAAGCTGCATGGCCTCTGTAGCAACTACTCAAACCTGCCATTGTAGCATGAAAGCAGCATTAGAAAAAAAGCAAACGAAGGAGCATGGCTGTGTTCCAATAATGTTTTATTTGTAAAAACCAGCAGTGGCTTGCATATGGCTGGCAAGCCAAAGTTTGCTGACCCCTGTTTTATACCATTGTCTGTAATCATTAGAATAAACATTAGAGTTAAACAAGGTCCTACTGTATAGCACAGGGAACTATATTCAATATCCTGTAATAAACCATAATGGAAAAGAATATGAAAAAAGAATATATATGTATAACTGAATCACTTTGCTGTACACCAGAAACTAACACAACATTGTAAATCAAGCATACTGCAATAAAATAAACTTTTTAAATAAGAATAAACATCAGGTAGGAACCAAGGTGGCAGAGTAGAAGGACGTGTTTTCACTCCCTCTTGTGAGAGCACCAGAATCACAACTGGATGCTGGACAATCATCAACAGGAAGACACTGGAACTCCCCAAAAAGAATACCCCATATCCAAAGACAAAGGAGAAGCCACAATGAGACAGTAGAGGGGGGGCGCAATCACAGTAAAATCAAATCCCATAACTGCTGGGTGGGTGACTCACAGACTGCAGAACACTTATACCAGAGAAGTCCACCAACTGGAGTGAAGGTTCTGAGTCCCACATCAGGCTTCCCAACCTGGGGTTCCAGCAACAGGAGGAGGAATTCCTAGAGAATCATACTTTGAAGCCTAGTGGGATTTGATTGCAGGACTCCAACAGGACTGGGGGAAACAGAGACTCCACTCTTGGAGGGTATACACAAAGCAGTGAGTGCATCGGGACCCAGGTGAAGGAGCACTGACCCCAGGGGAGACTGAACCAGACCTACCTACTAGTGTTGGAGGGTCTCCTTCAGAGGCAGGGGGTGGCTCTGTCTCACCGTGGGGACAAGGAGACTGGGAGCAGAAGTTCTGGGAAGTACTCCTTTGCATGAGCCCTCCCAGAGTCCACCATTAGCCCCACCAAAGAGTCTGGGTAAACTCCAGTGTTGGGTTGCCTCAGGCCAAACAACCAGCAGGGAGGGAACCAAGCTCCACCCATCAGCAGTCAAGAAAATTAAAGTTTTACTGAGATCTGCCCACCAGAGTAACAGCCAGCTCTACCCACCACCAGTCCCTCCCATCAGGAAACCTGCACAAGCCTCTTAGATAGCCTCATGCACCAGAGGGCAGACAGCAGAAGCAAGAAGAACTACAATCCTGCAGCCTGTGGAACAAAAAACACATTCACAGAAAGATAGACAAGACGAAAAGGCAGAGGGTTATGTACCAGATGAAGGAACAAAACCCCAGAAAAACAACTAAATGAAGTGGAGACAGGCAACCTTCCAGAAAAATAATTCAGAATAATGATAGTGAAGATGATCCACGACCTTGGAAAAAGAATGGAGGCAAAGATCGAGAAGGTGCAAGAAATGTTTAACAAGGACCTAGAAGAATTAAAGAACAAACCAACAGAGATGAACAATACAGTAACTGAAATGAAAACTACACTAGAAGGAATCAATAGCAGAATAACTGAGGCAGAAGAATGGAAAAGTGACCTGGAAGACAGAATGCTGGAATTCACTGCTACGGAACAGAATACAGAAAAAAGAATGAAAAGAAATGAAGACAGCTTAAGAGACCTCTGGGATAACATTAAACGCAACAACATTCGCATTATAGGGGTCCCAGAAGGAGAAGAGACAGAGAAAGGACCAGAGAAAATATTTGAAGAGATTATAGTTGAAAACTTCCCTAACATGGGAAAGGAAATAGCCACCTAAGTCCAGGAAGCACAGAGAGTCCCATACAGGATAAACCCAAGGAGACACATGCCGAGACACATAGTAATCAAATTGACAAATATTACAAAGAAAAATTATTGAAAGCAGCAAGGGAAAAACGAAAAATAACATACAAGGAAACTCCAATAAGGTAAACAGCTGCTTTCTCAGCAGAAACTCTACAAGCCAGAAAGGAATGGAATGATATACTTAAAGTGATGAAAGGGAAGAACCTACAACCAAGATTACTCTACCCGACAAAGATCTCATTCAGATTCGATGGAGAAATCAAAAGCTTTACAGACAAGCAAAAGCTAAGAGAATTCAGCACCACCAAACCAGCTTTACAAAAATTCTAAAGGAACTTCTCGAGGCAGGAAACACAAGAGAAGGAAAAGACCTACAATAACAAACCCAAAACAATTAAGAAAATGGTAATAGGAATATATATATCAATAATTACCTTAAATGTAAATGGATTAAACGCTCCATCGAAAAGACACAGACTAGCTGAATGGATACAAAAACAAGACCCATATACATAATGTCTACAAGAGACCTACTTCAGACCTAGGGACACATACAGACTGAAATTGAGGGGATGGAAAAAGATATTCCATGCAAATGGAAATCAAAAGAAAGCTGGAGTAGCTATACTCATATCAGATAAAATAGACTTTAAAATAAAGAATGTTACAAGAGACAAGGATAGACACTAAATAATGATCAAGGGATCAATCCAAGAAGAAGATATAACAATTGTAAATATATATGCACCCAACATAGGAGCACCACAATATATAAGACAACTGCTAACAGCTATAAAAGAGGAAATCGACAGAATGCAATAATAGTGGGGGACTTTAACACCTCACTTACACCAATGGCCAGATCATCCAAAATGAAAATAAATAAGGAAACAGAAGCTTTTTTTTTTTTGCAGTACACAGGCCTCTCACTGTTGTGGCCTCTCCCATTGCGGAGCACAGGCTCCGGACGTGCAGGCTCAGCAGCCATGGCTCATGGGGCTAGCCGCTCCATGGCATGTGGGATCTTCCCAGACCAGGGCACGAACCCATGTTCCCTGCATCAGCAGGTGGACTCTCAACCACTGCACCACCAGGGAAGCCCAGGAAACAGAAGCTTTAAATGACACAATAGACCAGATAGGTTTAATAGATAATTATAGGACATTCCATCCAAAAACAGCAGAATACACTTTCTTCTCAAGTGCTCACAGAACATTCTCCAGGATAGATCACATCTTGGGTCACAAATCAAGCCTCAGTAAATTTTAAAAAATTGAAATCATATCAAGTATCTTTTCTGTCCACAATGCTATGAGATTAGAAATCAATTACTGAGGAAAAAAAGGTAAAAAACACAAACACATGGAGGCTAAACAATACATTATTAAATAACCAAGGGGTAAATGAAGAAATCAAGAGGAAATCAAAAAACACCTAGAGACAAATGACAATGAAAACACAAACATCCAAAACCTATGGGATGCAGCAAAAGTAGTTCTAAGAGGGAAGTTTATAGCTATACCAGCCTACCTCAAGAAACAAGAAAAATCTCAAATAAACAATTTAACCTTACACCTAAAGGAACTAGAGAAAGAAGAACAAACAAAACCCAAAGTTAGCAGAAGGAAAGAAATCATAAAGATCAGAGCAGAAATAAATGAAATAGAAACAAAGAAAACAGTAGCAAAGATCAAAGATCAAAACTAAAACCTGGTTCTTTGAGAAGATAAACAAAATTGATAAACCATTAGCCAGAGTGGTCAAGAAAAAGAGGGAGAGGACTCAAATCAATAAAATGAGAAATGAAAAAGGAGAAGTTACAACAGACACTGCAGAAATACAAAGCATCCTAAGAGACTGCTACAAGTAACTCTATGCCAATAAAATGCAGAACCTGGAAGAAATGGAAAAATTCTTAGAAAGGTATAACCTTCCAAGACTGAACCAGGAAGAAATAGAAAATATGAAGAGAAGAATCACAAGTAATGAAATTGAAACTGTGATTAAAAATCTTCCAACAAACAAAAGTCCAGGACCAGATGGCCTCACAGGTGAATTCTATCAAACATTTAGAGAAGAGCTAACACCCATCCTTCTCAAACTCTTCCAAAACATTGCAGAGGAAGGAATACTCCCAAACTCATTCTATGAGGCCACCATTACCCTGATACCAAAACCAGACAAAGATACTCCAAAAAAAGAAAATTACAGACCAATATCACTGATGAATATAGTTGCAAAAATCCTCAAGAAAATACTAGCAAACAGAATCCAACAACATATTAAAAAGATCATACACCATGATCAAGTGGGATCTATCCCAGAGATCCAAGGATTCTTCAATATACATAAATCAATCAATGTGATACACCATATCAACAAATCAAAGAATAAAAACCATATGATCATCTTACTAGATGAAGAAAAAGCTTTTGACAAAATTCAACACCAATTTATGACAAAAACTCTCCAGAAAGCAGGCATAGAGAAAACCTACCTCAACATAATAAAGGCCATATATGACAAGCCCACAGCAAACATCATTCTCAATGGTGAAAAACTGAAAGCATTTCCTTTAAGATCAGGAACAAGACAAGGATGTCCACTCTCACCACTATTATTCAAGATGGTTTTGGAAGTCCTAGCCACGGCAATCAGAGAAGAAAACTAAATAAAAGGAATACAAATTGGAAAAGAAGTAAAACTGTCATTCCTTGCAGATGACATGATACTATACATAGAGAATCCTAAAGATGCCACCAGAAAACTCCTAGAGCTAATCAATGAATTTGGTAAAGTTGCAGGATACAAAATTAATGCACAGAAATCTCTTGCATTCCTATACACTAATGATGAAAAATATGAAAGAGAAATTAAGGAAATGCTCCCATTTATCATTGCAACAAAAAGAATAAAATACCTAGGAATAAACCTATCTAGGGAGACAAAAGACCTGTATGCAGAAAACTATAAGACACTGATGAAAGGAATTAAAGATGATACCAACAGATGGAGAGATATACCATGTTCTTGGATTGGAAGAATCAATATTGTGAAAATGACCATACTACCCAAAGCAATCAACAGATTCAATGCAATCCCTATCAAATTACCAATGGTATTTTTTCCAGAACTAGAACAAAAAATCTTAAAATTTGTATGGAGACACAAAAGACCCCAAATAGCCAAAGCAGTCTTGAGGGAAAAAATGGAGCTGGAGGAATCAGACTTCCTGACTTCAGACTATACTAAAAAGCTACAGTAATCAAGACAATATGGTACTGGCACAAAAACAGAAACATAGATCAATGGAGCAAGATAGAAAGCCCAGAGATAAACCCACGCACCTATGGTCAACTAATCTATGACAAAGGAGACAAGGATATACAACGGAGAAAAGTGAGTCTCTTCAATAAGTGGTGCTGGGAAAACTGGACCCCTACATGTAAAAGAATGAAATTAGAACACTCCCTAACACCATACACAAAAATAAACTCAAAATGGATTTGAGACCTAAATGTAAGACTGGACACTATAAAAGTCTTAGAGGAAAACATAGGAAGAACACTTTTTGACATAAATCGCAGCAAGATCCTTTTTGACCCACCTCCTAGAGAAATGGAAATAAAAACAAAAATAAACAAATGGGACCTAATGGAACTTCAAAACTTTTGCACAGCAAAGGAAACCATAAACAGGATGAAAAGACCACCCTCAGAATGGGAGAAAATATTTGCAAATGAATCAATGGAAAAATTATATAAACAGCTCATGCAGCTCAATATTAAAGAAACAAATAACCCAATCCCAAAATGGGCAAAACACCTAAATAGACGTTTCTCCAAAGAAGACATACAGATGACCAAGAAGCCCAAGAAAAGCTGCTCAATATCACTAATTATTAGAGAAATGCAAATCAAAACTACAATGAGGTATCACCTCACACCAGTTAGAGTGAGCATCATCAGAAAATCTACAAACAACAAATGCTGGAGAGGGTGTGGAGAAAAGGGAACCCTCTTGCACTGTTGGTGGGAATGTAAATTGATACAGCCACTATGGAGAACAGTGTGGAGCTTCCTTAAAAATCTAAAAATAGAACTACCATATGATCCAGCAATCCTACTACTGGTCATATACCCAGAGAAAACCATAATTCAAAAAGACACATTCACCCCAGTGTTCATTGCAACACTATTTACAATAACCCGGTCATGGAATCAACCTAAATGTCCATTGACAGATGAATGGATAAAGAAGATGTAGTACATATATACAATGGAATATTACTCAGCCATAAAAAGGAAAGAAATTGAGTCATTTGTTGAGACGTGGATGGATCTAGAGACTGTCATACAGAGTAAAGTAAGTCAGAAAGAGAAAAACAAATATCATATATTAACGCATGTATGTGGGACCTAGAAAAATTGTACACATGAACCGATTTGCAGGGGAGAAGTTGAGACACAGATGTAGAGAACAAACGTATGGACACCAAGGGGGTAAAACTGCAGTGGGGTGTAGATAGTGGTGTGATGAATTGGGCGATTGGGATTGACATGTATACACTGATGTGTATAAAATGGATGACTAATAAAACATGCATTATAAAAAATAATTAAAATAAAATTCAAATATTCAAAAAAAACTTAGTACTAAATTTTCTTTGGGTTATTTGTATGGAAATGTTAATATAAATGTTTCAGACATTACATGAAATTCCTAAAAATCTTATATGTTCTGGTATAATGTTATAAGTCATAATTCTTGTTATTTTTTAAATGTATATCTCAGAAATAACTAAATTTCCTTGTCAATTACACTATTATGAACTTTCATCAAATCTTTAACCGTGGTCATTTTTAAGTCTTTTGTCATTTATAGACAGTTCTGGGTGTACTCCGATGCTTTTGCAAAAATGTTCCTGTAAAAGGGTTTCATTTTCAAGGAATTCATGGAAAAGACTCTGACAAGTACAGGTTTCTGGTAACTGACTATACTGCAGAACTGAATGAATAAGCATTTTCAGAACTCTAATGGAAAACTGATGAATTCATAAAAGTGCTAACAAAAGATCAAGATTAAAAAAATTAATTACATGAGACTGAGTGAACTGATGAGGATGATTATAATTTTTGTGACTTTCTGTTTGAATAAAAAAAAAGAACAAACATCAAAGAAAGGTATTGTTGAATTTATTCTCTAGAGGAAGAAAATTGGATTCAAAGAGATTTAGTATACATAAGATCTCATTGGAAAAACAGAGCTGATCTCTTATAATTTAATAAAATGTATTTGATACAAAGAACTACTGAACAGTGTCAAAAGTACTAAGAAGCAAGCAATGGCACAGAGAGACAACCCCAAGATTAGCAACAGAAGGAACTTGCTACCAACCAAAAGGAAGCCTTGCATTATCAGAACCCAGGAGCAGAACATCAGGGATCTCATTGGAAAGGGATGTCCAGATAGATCTGGGAAGAGATGTCGCCACTTTGATGAGCCTGCAGCAGGAAGGTGAAGAGCTACTCTGGCATCCTTCTTCCTGTGCCCTAACCTCACCAGATTGGTTGCTCTTAGCTGGATTAGAGTTTTCATATTATCAGCCTTTTGTGGTACAGAGCAGAGCAGGGAATTGATCTCAGATCACACAAAACCAAATAATAGTAACATTGTTAACAATTAGGACCTAAATCTGTCTCCTCCAACTTCTGTACACTTCCATGGACTCCAGTATAAACAGAGCTTGCCTCTTGTGTTTTCCTCTTTCCTTTTATATATGTAATGTTTCTTAGTACCTCAAAATATAACTCGAGATCTTTAGCTTCGTTCTATAACACTCAATATAAAAAAGATCTTATTTCTGTGAAGAATTAAAAGTGATGTTCATAGCCACAGTAAAGGTATTTCTGTTAATCTGCCAATGCTTTATTTCACAATGTTGAAAAGAACTTGCTTACCAAAAAAATTAGCTGATTTTCTTTAAATTGTGTATTTAAAGATTCATATAAGATGCCTACTAGGATTGTCCCATTTTCATTTGATTATTTATTTGGTAGATTTTTATTCCTCCTAAATCTAGGTTCACAAGATTATTTGGGGGGTCAATAGTAAAATAGGCCTCACTAGATTGACTTAAAATAGAAGTCCATCACTTCAATTTAGGTATAATTAAAAATATGGAGTCAGAACATAAAGTTTGAACTGTGAGCAATTGCAGATGGAGAGACTGAGGTTCTCTGCAACTGGAATTCTGATGCCTGTAAGAAAAACGAGGTCATTGCTGCACAAGCTGACTTGGGAAGCAAAGAGGAAGCCCAGAGAACAATGTCACACCTGCACCCGGAGAGAATACACTTTCTTTAGTTGCACTCACTCTTCCTAGGAAGGAGAAATTAAACAGAACTGCACTATTTATTATTTACCCTCACATGCATATTAATTTCTTTTTGAATGTCCTGGATAGTAGCCAGATTTTAGTTCTCATTTCAGGCCCAGCTACCTCTGTTCTCAGTGGAGACTCTGAAATTTTCCCTAAGTCCTGAATCAAAGGAAGGAATTTAAGTGCTATTGAAGGATAATATTTGGGCAAATCCAACTGCGAATCACTGTTGAGCTTCTTGTGCCCACTGTGAGCTGATCAAGGGAACTGAATAGTGTAGTCGGTAAGGGCATGAGCTCTGGATCCATGAGTTTGAATCCTGCTCTGCCACTAACTGCAGACTTAATTTATCTTATCTGTGCCTCAGTTCTCTCACTTATAAAATGGGGATAATAATGGTATCTTTCCCATATCATTGCGGTGAGGATTACCCAAGTAAAACTTCTCAAACTGTAAATGAATGTGCATGAGAACCACCTTGGAATCTTATTAAGATGCCAATACTGGGGCTTCCCTGGTGGCGCAGTGGTTGAGAGTCTGCCTGCCGATGCAGGGGACGTGGGTTCGTGCCCCGGTCCGGGAGGATCCCACATGTTGCAGAGCAGCTGGGCCCGTGAGCCATGGCCGCTGAGCCTGCACGTCCGGAGCCTGTGCTCCACAACGGAAGAGGCTACAACAGTGAGAGGCCCATGTACTGCAAAAAGAAAAGAAAAGAAAAAAGATGTCAACCCTGTTTCAGTAAGTCTGGAGTAGGGACAAAAATTCTCCATTTCTAAAAGCTCTGGATAATGCTTAAGGTGTTGTTCTGTGAACCATACTTAGAGTAACCAAGATTCATAAAAATGACTGGCATGTAGTAAGGGTTAAACAAATGTTATGTATGATTATTATACAGCATCCATTGGAGAATGATGACTTAATGTATCTCATCCTTATCTGGCAACCACATATTACATACATTATACTGCAGACGGTATCTTCAAGAGCAGTCTCTTTGCTTGTTTTACTTGCCCCAAGCTGAGGTTTCCCCCACCCCATACCTTCCTTTTCCTCAACACTTCTGCTTGAAGGGATTTTTCTCTATCTTCTCAATTATTATACATATTTTCTGTAACACTTTTGCAAAATGACTATGTACCATCCCTTTTCTACTGTGTAAGTATCTTTCCCTTCAAGCAGAATTCATGTTCTAATGTCCCATCAGCCTTCGCTATCAACTACTTTTCCTAACCTATTGCGCTGCATATGTTAAGTGCTCACTAAGTGGGTTTGATTTATTTGAGTTGGAGAAGACACTGCTTTTCCATACTTTCTCCTTTCTGAGATGAGCTGACACAAAGTTGAGGTATGGGGTCTTCTCCCTTTGGACAATTCTTACCAAAATTCTAAACCAGGTTGAGACAGAGGTGCACAACACGTTCATTTCCACTAGAAGGGGGTGAAAATAGATTCCTTCCAAATATCTATTATTTAAATAAATATTTAAATGTTTAAAACCACCTGTAAAAGATTTGAGGATAAAAAAATTTTTTTTCAAATAATTTGAGTGTAACTCATGTTTTCTGATAAACCTTTCTGATCTTTCTTGTCTGTTAAAAATGCTAAGTTGCTTTATGTATGGATCTGTGCTGGTGGTTGGATGATTTTACTGGAAATTCTTTTTATCTGAATTGACTCTTTCTGTTATTTTTTCAATTTTATAGGTCTAAGCAGTTTTGGAAGACCTAGGATAGATCCCATCTCCAACACTTACTGATTCTGTGATTTAACAAGATGCCTAGGTTTTCTGTTTTATAGGATCCTCTGTGATTAAATGAGAGTAAGTAATCATTTTTGTATATATGTACAGTGACTGGCACAACAAAAGTGATCCATAAATCTGAGCCATTATTGTTGAAGAGATTTTTTTGCATATTTAGGAAAACCAACTTGAAGTTCATGATCATTATGGTCTTCCATGAAAACTATCAGATATAGTCATTCCTTTCTACTTTATCATTTTTATTCTCATTACAAATCAAAGCTTCATTCCAAACACATCATTTATTGATCAACAGGGACTTCTTCTTCTTTTTTTAAAACTTTTAATTTTATATTGGAGTATAGCCGATTAACAATGTTGTGCTAGTTTCAGGTGCACAGCAAAGTGACTCAGCCATACGTATACATGTATACATTCTTCCCCAGACTCCCCTCCCATCAAGGCTGCCACATAACATTGAGCAGAGTTCCCTGTGCTATACAGTATGTCCTTGTTGGTTATCCTTTTTAAATATAGCAGTGTGTACATGTCAATCCCAAACTCAATAGGGACTTCTTGAGCACCAAATAAATTGAGCACAACATAGGCACCATGAATTGAATCAGAGGAAGGATGAGAAAGATTCATGTCCTAATTTTTATAATAATCCCATAAGATAGAGTTATTAAATTGATTTATTCTAAAGAGTTTTATTTTGTTTTCCTTCTTAAAGGATCAAGGGTATTATGACCCTTTGTCTTGGCTTTTTGATTTCAGTCTATCAAAAGAATGAAGATGAGAGAGAAAGAAAGAAAGAAAGAAAGAAAGAAAGAAAGGAAAAAAAGAAAGAAAGAAAGAGAGAGAGATAGAGAGGAAGGAAGGAAGGAAGGAAGGAGGGAAGGAAGAAAGAAAGAAAGAAAGAAAGAAGAAAGAGAGAGAGAGGGAGGGAGGGGGAGGGAGGAAGAAAGGAAAGAGAGAGAGAGGATGGCAGCGGCAGAAGGCAGGAAAGGAGGTAAAAATAAAGAAGGAAGGAAATGAGAGAGGGACGGAAGGGAGTTAGAAATTTCAGAAGCCAAATATGTTAAAGAGAAACTGATAAATAAGCAGTCAGGTGAAATCTCTCTGGAAGGAGGATAAATGAGCACAACTTGACTTTCATGTAACCCTTAATATATTTAGAGAAGGAAGAATCAGGAAATGAAGTACTTCTCAGCGGTAGTTTAAGTCAAGAATTAAAACTAATTTACTTGACTTTCAAGCTATGAGACTTGTTTATACTTTGTAGAAGTATAAACTACTTTCTACAAAGTTTCTCAACTTTGTAGAAACCATACCTTCACACTCCCAGATTCTAGTACAATGTTGACAAAACAACTTCCTTGTAAAATCAGACAAAGTACTCACCACCAACTGTATTGCATCAAAGATATCTTTATCATATGAGATGGTCACTCTTCTGCCCACTGAAAGAATCAATGAGTAGAATCAAGCAAAGGATATTTTTTTTAATGATGGGCATGGTTACCAGTGGTCTTAACGTAAGAGTTGTCATTGCTTTATACTGATTGAAACAGTAAAACTGTAAGGACTCTATCAACATCATCCAATAGTCATATTGAACCAATATAGTAAAAAATGTCAATGATGTAAAAATTTTGGGTCTAAAAAATATACTTTTAAAGCAAGGATATACCTTTAATTTGAAACCTTATGATGCTGAATGGATATTGGTGTCATTTAATTCAAAGATAAAATTATTGTGAACACCTGTAGCCAAGATTTTCACTCTGAAGAACTGACCTCAAGAAAAAAACTTAAATTTGAAAAACATTATATGCCAGATAATTTTCTGCAGTATTTGTATTAATACATTTATTTAAAATCATTTTATGTATAATGAAAATAATACATAAATTATAATCCAAAAGAGTTGGATCATGAGTTGTTACAATATCTCTATGTATTTACTGCTGTATCAGCTAGTTATTGCCACAGTTAGACTGCATAATATACAAACACACTATAATAAATATTTAGTTAATACGTTTGTGGGTGGGTGGGAATCTTGCCACTCTAGGCTAGGCTCAGGTAGATACCTCTGCTTCAAGTTGGGCTCAGCTTCTTGTATGGGTTTGCACTTAGATTTATTACTTCTTGTGTGTTTATTCTTGGACCCATATTGAAGGGCAGCAGCTAACTGGAAGAGGCTACGCTCATGGCAATGGCAGACAGCACAAGAGGACAAGTAGAAATAGTCCTCTTAAGGCCCAGTCTCAGAGCAGGTAAACCCTCAACTGCCACCTCATTCTATTAGCCATGGCAAGAAAACGTGATAAGTCATATGGCAAATAGCGTGCATATAGGAAGATCCTTGAATTTGGGTCTTTTATGTAACCCATCACAACCATCTTCACATAAAACAATGTCAGAGTTAACAACAAGAAAGACTACAAAGGACAATTCCAGGTCTACTAAACTTGCCAAGTAGATAACTGACTAGAAGTTAATCTGATTGGAAGCAGATCCAGTTACAGAAATCTGTTGGCGTACATTGGTGAAGTCTTAATTCAAATCACTGAAGAATGCTTCAGTCAATGCCTACTAGAAATCTCAGTATTTAAAAAGCAAAAGTCGGGACTTCCCTGATGACACAGTGATTAAGAATCCACCTGCCATTTCAGGGGACACTAATTTGATCCCTGGTCTGGGAAGATCCCACATGCTGCAGAGCAAATAAGCCCGTGTACCACAACTACTGAGCCTGTGCTCTAGAGCCCGCAAGCCACAACTATTGAGCCTGTGTGCCACAACTACTGAAACCCACGCGCCTGGAGCCCGTGCTCTGCAACAAGAGAAGCCACCGAATGAGAAGCCCGTGCACCGTAAGGAAGAGTAGTCCCGCTCGCCACAACTACAGAAAGCCCAGGTGCAGCAACGAAGACCAAACACAGCCAAAAAAAAAAAAAAAAAAAAAAAAGCAAGAGTATTAAAAACTGAATTTAGAAAAGGGTCTATTGTATCAGTAAATTTTTAAAATCCAGCTTTGCCTTGTTCTCTTTATCTCTCAAACAAGAAGGGAAAAATAACACAATGCTGAAACTGTGCTTCCTGCATTCATGTGTTTTATTTTTCAAATGAGTTTATCAAGGATTCAATTAAGGAAAAGCAATGAGGTGATTATCTACTACTGAATGTTGTATTGATATAATTATTATAGTTGGAAGGTGCTGAATGTCCGGGTGAGGATTTGATGGCAACATGGTGGACAAAGCCAGTGAATGAGGCATGTGTGAATTCTGCCCTGTCAATTACCCCTCTTCACTTTGAGATTTTGAACTGAGAAAGCCGGACTCAGCTAACATTTAGCTACCTGAAGAAGCTTTCGAATCAAGGCTTAAATCCACAGTTCACAAAATCTGGCTGCATGTTAAAATCCCCTGGTGGAACTTTTAAAAAATCCTGTAGCCCTGGTCTCACCCCACAGATTCTCATTTAATTGGTCCAGATGGTCTCAGACTTGATAATATCTTAGAAAGCGCACCAGATGGCTTCAGGTGCAGTCAGCTCAAGCACCACTGGCCTGAACAGCCTTCCCATCTCACCAGTCCCTCTCTCACACACCCCTCCCTGGATATGAATCCTGGAACCACGTGGCCAGGTTTTCTTATGGAAGAAGAGTGTGGGGAGAGAAATAGAAAGGAAGGGAAAAGAGAACAGATCCCAAGAGGCACCATGCCCTTGCCTGCCTATGGTAGGAAACCAGGATGGAAGCTCTACCCCCATATTTTATGATTTAAAGATTCTTTTGATGGCAGGACAGAGCAGAGGGATGCTCCAATAGATGAAAAGCAGAACTCTGTTACTTACAGCTCCAAACAAGAGAACACTGCCAAGCAGGGCCACCTGGGGGCTGAACCCAGGGCCAGGCTAAAGGCAAGCTGGAGCCATAGGGGCAGCTTAGATGTGGTAAGTGGTGTGGGGAGAGCTAAGTTTGACAGACTTCCTGGGAATTGGCTAATATGAATAATTTCACCATCTCTGGGGCATAGGACCTGTCCCTAGTTGCCCCGTACCTGGCCCTGGAGCAGTTAAGGCAAGTATAGAGTGGCCCCAGAGTGTGAGAGCCAATAGGGAACTGGTGTGGACTTAGCTGCTCAAAAGGGGGAATTGACCAGCCTCTAGCAATGGCCTCAAAACTGGGTCAAGACAACCTTTTTTAAAAAGAACCTTATATGATACACTAAGAGCCATCAAAGTGATGCCTAGTTCAATAGGAACAAAAATCTCCCCACTATTAAAATGCGGCTCCCAATGTCCAAAGTTCTGACTGATCTGATTCATAGCTCCTCTATTCTTAGGAAGGGGGAGGTAGGGAGTACAGGAGTGCGCTGAACAGTCAAAGCATGGAGAGGGGCACAAAAGTCTAGGTCCCCAACAGAAAGCACAGGTCATGCTCCCTTAGCCAAAGAGACTGGTGCATAAGGGAATTCACAAATGTTGTGGTAACATTACTGATGGAGTCTGGGGCAGCAACCCAAAATACATGACTCTTTCTGCAGGGAAGTGTATTAGTATTTATTTTAAGTATGATAAATAAAGATTAGAGGTAGCCTCATGTCACTTCAAATCACGTTTGTAGCCAAATGAATTCAGGTCGGGTCAGATATTACTGCCAAGTGAGTTATAAACACAACTTCTGTTTCCAGAGCTTTATAGATTTCAGAACTTCAGATAAGAGGTTGTAGATCTATATCTTACATATTATCTGAATCTATACTGTCACACTACAGATAATAAAGTGACTCTTATAAAGGTTAAGGACCCCAAGATAACTGATTCCATAATTATTTACTAAGCATCACTGTCGAGTACTATCAGGGAGTACTGCATATATAAAGATGGCCATGACAGGACTTCCCTTGTGGCGCAGTGGTTGAGAGTCCGCCTGCCGATGCAGGGGACACTGGCTCGTGCCCCGGTCCGGGAGGATCCCACATGCCGTGGAGCGGCTGGGCCTGTGAGCCATGACCGCTGAGCCTGCGCGTCCGGAGCCTGTGCTCCGCAACGGGAGAGGCCACAACAGTGAGAGGCCCGCGTACCAGAAAAAAAAAGAAAAAAAAGATGGCCATGACAGAGTGTCTGCTCTTGGGGCCATACCTTTTGGTAATGAGTGTCAGTGTGTAAAAATAATGCACAATAAAGCATCTGCAGTGCTATGCTGTGGGTACGACGTTTGGTTAAGGAACAAAGATCACAGAGCCAGATAGAACAGGAGCCAAGACCAAGAAGCTAAATTTCCTGATTCCTCAACATGAGAACATTTTTTTAAAAATAATTTTGAGGGGACCCTGGGAAGATGGCGGAAGAGTAAGACGCGGAGATCACCTTCCTCCCCACAGATACATCAGAAATTCATCTACACGTGGAACAACTCCTACAGAACACCTACTGAACGCTGACAGAAGACCTCAGACCCCCCAAAAGGCAAGAAACTCCCCACATACCTGGGTAGGGCAAAAGAAAAAAGAATACACAGAGACAAAAGGATAGGGACGGGACCTGCACCAGTGGGAGGGAGCCGTGAAGGAGGAAAGATTTCCACACACTACAAGCCCCTTCGCGGGCGGAGACTGCACGTGGCGGAGCGGGAAAGCTTCGGAGTAGCGGAGGAGAGCACAGCAACAGGGGTGTGGAGGGCAAAGCGGAGAGATTCCGGCACAGAGGATCGGTGCCCTCAGGCACACACCAGCCCGAGAGGCTTCTCTGCTCGGCCGCTGGGGCGGGCGGGGCTGGGAGCTGAGACTCGGGTATCGGGTTTCAGTCGGAGCGCAGGGAGAGGACTGGGGCTGGCAGCAGGAAGAGAGCCTGAAGGGGTTAGTGCACCACGGCTAGCCCGGAGGGAGTCTGGGGAAAGGGTCTGGAGCTGCCGAAGAGGCAAGAGGCTTTTTCTTCCCTTTTGTTTCCTGGTGCGCGAGGAGAGGGCATTAAGAGGGCTGCTTTGGGAATCGCCGGAGACGGGCGCAAGCCGCGGCTAAAGGCGAGGATCCCGGAGACGGGCGTGGGACGCTGGGGCTGCTGCTGCTGCCGCCGCCGCGGGGCCTGTGTGCGAGCGCGGGTCACTGTCCGCCCCGCCTTCCGGGGGGCCTGTGCACCCCGCCACTGCCGGGGGCCCGGAACCCGGGGACGGCTTTCCCGGGAAAGCGCACGGAGCGCCTCGGGCTGGTGCAACGTCACGCCGGCCTCTGCCGCCGCAGGCCCGCCCCACACCGCGCGCTCCTCCCTCCCCTCTGCCTGAGTGAGCCAGAGCCCCCGCTTCAGCGGCTCCTTTAAACCCGTCCTGTCTGAGCGAAGAACAGACGCCCTCCGGCGACCTACGCGCAGAGGCGGGGCCAGGTCCAAGGCTGAGACCCGGGAGCTGTGAGAGCAGAGACAGGGAAATCTCTCTATGCAGCCTCGGAGGCAGCGGATTAAAGCTCCACGGTCCACTTGATGTGCCCTGCGTCTGTGGAGTGCATGAATGGACAGCGAATCATCCCAAATTGAGGAAGTGGACTTTGAGGACAAGATTTAAGACTTTCCCCCTTTTCCTCTTTTTACAACGAATTATCCCAAATTAAGGAGGTGGACTTAGAGAGCAAGATTTCAGACTTCTCGCCCTTTTCCTCTTTTTACAACGAAGTATTCCAAATTGAGGAGGTGGACTTGGAGAGCAAGATTTTTGATTTTTCCCCCTGCTCTCTTTTTGTGAATGTGTATGTGTATTTTTCTGTGTAAGATTCTCTCTGTATAGCTTTGCTTCCACCATATGTCCCAGGGTTCTATCTGTCCGGTTTTTTTTTTCAATAATTACTTTTTAATTTTAATAACGCTACTATATTTCATACTTTATTCTATTTTACTTTACCTGCTCTTTTTTTCCTACCTTCCCTTCCTCCCTCCCTCCCTCCGCCCCTCCTTTCCTTCTTTCTCTCTTTCTTTCCTTCCTCCCTCACTCCGTTCTTCCTTTCACTCTTTCTTTTTCTTCCCTTCCTCCCTCCCTCCCTCCTGTCTTTCTTTCCTTCCTCCCTCCCTCCCACCCCTCTTCCTTTCACTTTCTTTTTCTTTCCTTCCTCTGTCCCTCCCTCCTGTCTTTCTTTCTTTCTTTCTTTCTTTCCTTCCTCCCTCCCTCCCTCGCTTCTTCCATTCACTCTTCCTTTTGCTTTCATTCCTCCCTCTCTCCCTCCTTTCTTCCATTCACTCTTCCTTTTTCTTTCATTTCTCCCTCTCTCCCTCCATTCTTTCTTTCTTTCTTTCCATCCTTCCTCCCTCCCTCCCTCCTTTCTCTCTTTCTTCCTTCTTTCCTTCCTTCCTTTCTTTCCTTCTTCCTTTCTTTCTCTCTCTCTTTCTTTCTTCTACTAATTCTTTCTTTCTACTTTTTCTCCCTTTTATTCTGAGCAGGGTAGATAAAAGACTCTTGGTGCTGCAGCCAGGAGTCAGTGCTGTGCCTCTGAAGTGGGAGAGCCAACTTCAGGACACGGGTCCACAAGAGACCTCCCAGCTCCACATAATATCAAGCAGCGAAAATCTCCCAGAGATCTCCATCTCAACACCAGCACCCAGCTTCAGTCAACGACCAGCAAGCTACAGTGCTGGTCACGCTATGCCAAGCAACTAGCAAGGCAGGAACACAACCCCACCCATTAACAGAGAGGCTGCCTAAAAACATAACAAGGCCACAGGCACCCCAAAACACACCACCAGACGTGGACCTGTCCACCAGAAAGACAAGATCGAGCCTCAACCACCAGAACACAGGCACTAGTCCCCCCCACCAGGAAGCCTACACAACCTACTGAAACAACCTTAGCCACTGGGGACAGACACCAAAAACAACAGGAACTACGAATCTGCAGCCTGAAAAAAGGAGACCCCAAACACAGTAACATAAGCAAAATGAGAAGACAGAAAAACACACAGCAGGTGAAGGAGCAAGATAAAAACCTACCAGACCTAACAAATGAAGAGGTAATAGGCAGTCTACCTGAAAAAAGAATTCAGAATAATGATAGTAAAGATGATCCAAGATTCTATTTCCAAGATCCAAAATCTTGGAAATATTATAGACAAAATGCAAGAAACAGTTAACAAGGACCTAGAAGAACTAAAGATGAATCAAGCATCGATTAAAAACACAATAAATGAAATAAAAAATACTCTAGATGGGATCAATAGCAGAATAACTGAGGCAGAAGAACGGATAAGTGAGGTGGAAGATAAAATAGTGGAAATAACTGCTGCACAGCAAAATAAAGAAAAAAGAATGAAAAGAACAGAGGACAGTCTCAGAGACCCCTGGGACAACATTAAACGCACCAACATTTGAATTATAGGGGTTCCAGAAGAAGAAGAGAAAAAGAAAGGGACTGAGAAAATATTTGAAGAGATTATAGTTGAAAACTTCCCTAATATGGGAAAGGAAATAGTTAATCAAGTCCAGGAGGCACAGAGAGTCCCATACAGAATAAATCCAAGGAGAAATACACCAAGACACATATTAATCAAACTGTCAAAAATTAAACACAAAGAAATCATATTAAAAGCAGCAAGGGAAAAAAAACAAATAACACACAAGGGAATCCCCATCAGGTTAACAGCTGATCTCTCAGCAGAAACTCTACAAGCCAGAAGGGAGTGGCAGGACATAATTAAAGTGATGAAGGAGAGAAACCTGCAACCAAGATTACTCTACCCAGCAAGAATCTCATTCAGATTTGATGGAGAAATTAAAACGTTTACAGACAAGCAAAAGCTGAGAGAGTTCAGCACGACCAAACCAGCTTTACAACAAATGCTAAAGGAACTTCTCTAGGCAAGAAACACAACAGAAGGAATATACCTACAATAATGAACCCAAAGCAATTAAGGAAATGGGAATAGGAACATACATATCAATAATTACCTTAAATGTAAATGGACTAAATGCTCCCACCAAAAGACACAGAGTGGCTGAATGGATACAAAAACAAGACCCATATATATGCTGTCTACAAGAGACCCACTTCAGACCTAGAGACACATAAAGATTGAAAGTAAGTGGATGGAAAAAGATATTCCATGCAAATGGAAATCAAAAGAGAGCTGGAGTAGCAATTCTTATATCAGACAAAATAGACTTTAAAATAAAGACTATTAGAAGAGACAAAGAAGGACACTACATAATGATCAAGGGATCAATCCAAGAAGAAGATATAAGAATTGTAAATATTTATGCACCCAACATAGGAGCACCTCAATACATAAGGCAAATACTAACAGCCATAAAAGGGGAAATTGACAGTAACACAATCATAGTAGGGGACTTTAACACCCCACTTTCACCAATGGACAGATCATCCAAAATGAAAATAAATAAGGAAACACAAGCTTTAAATGATACATTAAACAAGATGGACTTAATTGATATTTATAGGACATTCCAACCAAAAACAACAGAATACACATTTTTCTCAAGTGCTCATGGAACATTCTCCAGGATAGATCATATCTTGGGTCACAAATCAAGCCTTGGTAAATTTAAGAAAATTGAAATTGTATCAAGTATCTTTTCCGACCACAAGCTATGAGACTAGACATCAATTACAGGAAAAGGTCTGTAAAAAATACAAACACATGGAGGCTAAACAATACACTACTCAATAACGAAGTGATCACTGAAGAAATCAAAGAGGAAATTTAAAAATACCTAGAAACAAATGACAATGGAGACACGACGACCCAAAACCTATGGGACGCAGCAAAAGCAGTTCTAAGGGGGAAGTTTATAACAATACAATCCCACCTTAAGAAACAGGAAATATCTCGAGCAAACAACCTAACCCTGCACCTAAAGCAATTAGAGAAAGAAGAACAAAAAAACCCCAAAGCTAGCAGAAGGAAAGAAATCATAAATATCAGATCACAAATAAATGAAAAAGAAATGAAGGAAACGATAGCAAAGATCAATAAAACTAAAAGCTGGTTCTTTGAGAAGATAAACAAAATTGACAAACCATTAGCCAGACTCATCAAGAAAAAAAGGGAGAAGACTCAAATCAATAGAATTAGAAATGAAAAAGGAGAAGTAACAACTGACACTGCAGAAATACAAAAGATCATGAGAGATTACTACAAGCAACCCTATGCCAATAAAATGGACAACCTGGAAGAAATGGACAAATTCTTAGAAATGCACAACCTGCCAAGACTGACTCAGGAAGAAATAGAAAATATGAATAGACCAATCACAAGCACTGAAATTGAAACTGTGATTAAAAATCTTCCAACAAACAAAAGCCCAGGACCAGATGGCTTCACAGGCGAATTCTATCATTTAGGGAAGAGCTAACACCCATCCTTCTCAAACTCTTGCAAACAATTTCAGAGGAAGGAACACTCCCAAACTCATTCTATGAGGCCACCATTACCTTGATACCAAAACCAGGCAAGGATGTCACAAAGAAAGAAAACTACAGGCCAATATCACTGATGAACATAGATGCAAAAATCCTCAACAAAATACTAGCAAACAGAATCCAACAGCACATTAAAAGGATCATACACCATGATCAAGTGGGGTTTATTCCAGGAATGCAAGGATTCTTCAATATACGCAAATCAATCAATGTGATACACCATATTAACAAGTTGAAGGAGAAAAACCATATGATCATCTCAATAGATGCAGAGAAAGCTTTTGACAAAATTCAACACCCATTTATGATAAAAACCCTGCAGAAAGAAGGCATAGAGGGAACTTTCCTCAACATAATAAAGGCCATATATGACAAACCCACAGCCAACATTGTCGTCAATGGTGAAAAACTGAAACCATTTCCACTAAGATCAGGAACAAGACAAGGCTGCCCACTCTCACCACTCTTATTCAACATAGTTTTGGAAGTTTTAGCCACAGCAATCAGAGAAGAAAAGGAAATAAAAGGAATCCAAATTGGAAAAGAAGAAGTAAAGCTGTCACTGTTTGCAGATGACATGATACTATACATAGAGAATCCTAAAGAAGCTACCAGAAAACTACTAGAGCTAATCAATGAATTTGGTAAAGTAGCAGGATACCAAATTAATGCACAGAAATCTTTGGCATTCCTGTACACTAATGATGAAAAATCTGAAAATGGAATCAAGAAAACACTCCCATTTACCATTGCAACAAAAAGAATAAAATATCTAGGAATAAACCTACCTAAGGAGACAAAAGACCTGTATGCAGAAAATTATAAGACACTGATGAAAGAAATTAAAGATGATACAAATAGATGCAGAGATATACCATGCTCCTGGATTGGAAGAATCAATATTGTGAAAATGACTCTACTACCCAAAGCAATCTACAGATTCAATGCAATCCTTATCAAACTACCACTGGCATTTTTCACAGAACTAGAACATAAAATTTCAAAATTTGTTTGGAGAAACAAAAGACCCCGAATAACCAAAGCAATCTTGAGAACGAAAAACGGAGCTGGAGGAATCAGGCTCCCTGACTTCAGACTATACTACAAAGCTACAGTAATCAAGACAGTGTGGTACTGGCACAAAAACAGAAAGATAGATCAATGGAACAGGATAGAAAGCCCAGAGATAAACCCACACACATATGGTCACCTTATCTTTGATAAAGGAGGCAGGAAAGTACAGTGGAGAAAGGACAGCCTCTTCAATATGTGGTGCTGGGAAAATTGGACAGGCACATGTAAAAGTATGAGATTAGATCATTCCCTAGCACCATACACAAAAATAAGCTCAAAATGGATTAAAGACCTAAAGGTAAGGCCAGAAACTATCAAACTCTTAGAGGAAAACATAGGCAGAACACTCTATGACATAAATCACAGCAAGATCCTTTTGGACCCACCTCCTAGAGAAATGGAAATAAAAACAAAGATAGACAAATGGGACCTAATGAAACTTCAAAGCTTTTGCACAGCAAAGGAAACCATAAACAAGACCAAAAGACAACCCTCAGAATGGGAGAAAATATTTGCAAATGAAGCAACTGACAAAGGATTAATCTCCAAAGTTTATAAACAGCTCATGCAGCTCAATAGCAAAAAAACAAACAACCCAATCCAAAAATGGGCAGAAGACTTAAATAGGCATTTCTCCAAAGAAGATATACAGACTGCCAACAAACACATGAAAGAATGCTCAACATCATTAATCATTAGAGAAATGCAAATCAAAACTACAATGAGATATCATCTCACACCAGTCAGAATGGCCATCATCAAGAAATCTAGAAACAATAAATGCTGGAGAGGGTGTGGAGAAAAGGGAACACTCTTGCACTGCTGGTGGGAATGTGAATTGGTACAGCCACTATGGAGAACAGTATGGAGGTTCCTTAAAAAACTACAAATAGAACTACCATATGACCCAGCAATCCCACTACTGGGCATATACCCTGAGAAAACCATAATTCAAAAAGAGACATGTACCAAAATGTTCATTGCAGCTCTATTCACAATAGCCCGGAGCTGGAAACAACCTAAGTGTCCATCATCGGATGAATGGATAAAGAAGATGTGGCACATATATACAATGGAATAATACTCAGCCATAAAAAGAAACGAAACTGAGCTATTTGTAATGAGGTGGATAGACCTAGAGTCTGTCATACAGAGTGAAGTAAGTCAGAAAGAGAAAGACAAATACCATATGCTATCACATATATATGGAATTTAAAAAAAATTGTCATGAAGAACCTAGGGGTAAAACGGGAATAAAGACACAGACCTACTTGAGAATGGACTTGAGCATATGGGGAGAGGGAAGGGTAAGCTGTGATAAAACGAAAGAGAGGCATGGACATATATACACTACCAAACGTAAGGTAGATAGCTAGTGGGAAGCAGCCGCATAGCACAGGGAGATCAGCTCGGTGCTTTGTGACCGCCTGGAGGGGTGGGATGGGGAGGGTGGGAGGGAGGGAGATGCATGAGGGAAGGGATATGGGAACAGATGTATATGTATGACTGATTCACTTTGTTATAAAGCAGAAACTAATAAAAAATAATAATAATTTTGAGGCTTCCCTGGTGGCGCAGTGGTTGAGAGTCCGCCTGCCGATGCAGGGGACTCGGGTTCGTGCCCCGGTCCGGGAAGATCCCACATGCCGCGGAGCGGCTGGGCCCGTGAGCCATGGCCACTGAGCCTGTGCGTCCGGAGCCTGTGCTCCGCAACTGGAGAGGCCACAACGGTGAGAGGCCCACGTACCGCAAAAAAAAATAAAAAATAATTTTGAGTCATTTGTACAAAAGCAATTCATGTTTAGTGGTGAAATGTTACAAGGTATAAATAACTACACAAAAGAGAACAAAAATTATTTGGCATTTCCCCACCCAGTATCAACCAGCATCTGTATAGTTTAGGGGGTAAGGGCAGATATTTTGGACTTTTGCTACCTTGGATTTCATGTCCTCTCCCCACTTCCCAGCTGTGTGACCTTGAACATGTGACTACATTTTTCTGTGCCCCATTTCTTTACCTGTAAAATGTCATCAGCTATAATAATACTTACAACATAGGGTTGTCGTGAAGATTAAATGAGTTAATAGATGTAAAAGGCTCAGGATACTGCCAGTCACACAGTCAATACTCTGTCAATGTTTGTGGTCCTTTAACCTCCAAGCACATGCTGGATGGTCAGCGGTCAGCCTTGTATACCACCACCCACTTCTAAGGACATCTCTTCTTTGCAGAGAGGAAGCCATGTTTGGGGGTAGAATTTGCCTATGAGAGGAACCCATCAAGGTTTGGAAGGCAAAGTGTTGTGATACATTACTTTGAGGAGGTTTAAGGGGCCAGAGGTAAAGGCAGCTGTAAAGTTCTCATCAGCCTCTCGAGGTTCTCAATAGTTTCTGTTTCATAGCTGCAGACAGACATTTCCAAAGACTCAAGAATTTGTGATTTGGAAGTTAAAGTAGCTGCTGCAGTAAAACATTATAGGTAAGTCAAGTATAGCGTCATGACTAAGGATGGACTGGCTGCTTCTAATTATGCTAGACAACTTGAGGAAAAAATAAATGATGACATTACTCAAGATCCAGATAAGAAGTTAGAAATCAACTATGAACTGATTGTCCTATTTCTTAGAGCCACGAGGTCAAAATTTCTTAAAAAATAAAATAAAAAATCTAAAATCTGTGCTAGAGTACCAGGATTACTATACAAACTGAATTTTTAATCATGCCATTTCTTATGATGAAGTAAGGGAATTGATTAGAGGAAAAAAATCAAGACCCTAAAAATTGGGATGGGGACTTTTGGACAGTTTTCAATGAAATTGAAAAACCTGAACTCACAAATTCCTCTGAGTCTCCCTTCCTGGCAGAAGTAACCCTTATTCCACTTCTGAATTTAACTTTCTCTTTCCTGAAGAACCTGAGATGACTTCTTATAAAATCTTAGCCTTGTAAGAAAACTGTTGATCCTCCTCATGACCCACATCTACTTCTTCTCATTGTTTCTAGTCTCACATCTTAGCAGATCACAGGTACAAAGTGTGACAAGGAGGAAGTACTGCACACACCAAAAGAATTTCAGGACTTTGCCAATTATTTCTGGAGATTATTGTGTGCAGCCATATATATATATATATATATATATATATATATATATATATATTCTAAAGAAGATAGACTAGATTAAAAAGAATGTGAGATTTGAACTGTTGAACTTATTGATATAAATAATCCACCAGAGATCTGTAATTCAAAGAGGATGGTAGTGACTCTATCAGTTTGCTTGAGTGATTGACAAAAACATGGACCTAACATAGCCTTGCAGTAAATAGAGTCAAAATTCCAAAACTTGTTTGGTATACTGTAGAAAAAGATCAACAAGCAATGGCCCATGGGCCAAATACAGCCTGAAAAATGTTTTTTTAATTAAAGTTTGACTGGAACACAGCCATGCTCATTACTTTATGTATTGCCTACCGCTCCTTTTATACCAACAGAGTTGAGTAGTTGTGACAGAGACCATATTACCCACAAACCTAAAATTTTAGTAGCTGGCCCTTTAATGAAAACATTTGCTGACCCTTGCTCTAAGAAGAAAAATCCGAAGGGTGAGGGAGGGGTTGGAGTGAAATTTATTGTGTGATCTGCTTACCCATCCCCTTATCTATTTCCTCTGGAAGATACAGAGAACTGCCTCTTCACCAAGGCCATGAGAAATACATGGGTGAAAGTGAAGGATGTTTGATAAACTCTGAAATTCAGGAATGACAGTGGAAAATGCTACCATTGAAAAGGGTTCCCTGATTTCAACTAGAATGATGGAATCCTGGAATAGTAAAGGTCAAATGGAATACTTAATTGCTAGTGACAAGGTTTGGGTAATTACTGTAATGTGCAGCAGGCCAAGAGTAATCATCAGACTGGTTTGACCTATGGATATTTTTGCCAGTGATTAACTGATCATGGTGGCCCTGGGATTAGACCTACCATGTATAGTATAAATGGACATTCTACTAAAGCCTTATCTGATCCCTAAAAGCAAAGTAAGTGAGTCACAGCCCCTAACATTATTCCCAGCCAGAGTCAATCCACAGACTGGATGAGGAAGGACCCTGTTACACTGTCAAAAACTTACATATAAACACTTCTCCCAGCCTAACCCAAAGGGACCTATGGTTATTTACTTGGGCAACTATGCACTGGGTTAAAAGAAGGAAATGTTTAAACATTTCAAGGATTACCTCCACTGAATCTGAACTGATGCTAAATCCTTGGGATTCCAAATCCCACTGTAGTCCACCAGCCCAGCAGAGTGGGAAATTATGGAGGTCAAGTGATAAATGGAGTATGGGCCCAGATCCATCCCATAGTAGACCCAGTGGATTCCTGAAACCATCCTCTAGCAAGGTCATGACCTCTGTAACAGAACTATTAACCATTCAAAAAGCATCTTCTGGATGCTACTGGCTGCTATAAACACTAAGAACATTACCATGAAACATCAAATGACTAGGTAACCGGAAACACTCATCATGATATGGGCATTGTCAAACTCACAAAGTCATAATTTTGGATTTGGCATAGGAACAAGGTACATGACTACTAGACACAGGTAGATTATTTTGATACTTACTTTTGTTCATTCAACAAATTCAAATCTTCAGATTCAGTATTTCCAGAACAGTACATTCATAGACTTTCAGGTCATACTGCTTTTTCTCTGTAAAAGTCTTTTTAACAACTTGAACTTTCTTTAATCTTTCTTTTAGAATATTTGTTTTGTGTCACTCAGTCAGGTACCTGATAGATTTTTTTCAAAGCTATTTTAAGTCCTTACATATAAGTTCTTTGCTATTGTTATGGATTGAATTGCATCTTCCCAAAACTCATATGTTGAAGGCTTAACCCCTCTATGTGACTATTTGGAGATAGGTTTTTTAAGATAATAAAAGTTAAATGAGGTCATAAGGGTGGAGCCCCAATCCAGTAGGACTGGTGTCCTTATAAGAAGGAACACCAGTGACCTCTCTCTACGCATGCACAGAGAAAAGGCCATACGGAAGATACAGTGAGAAAGAGGCTACCTGTAAGCCATGGCATTCTGTCATGGTAGCCCTAGCAGACTAATACGGTGATACACAGCATATATTTGGACACATGGTAATTATTAAATAAAGTTTTATCAAACTAGTTAGAGTTTAAAAATAAAGATTAAAGCATCTAAAACAGTTATGAAAAAGAAGAAGCATGTGCAATGAAGAACAAAATAGGATATTCTGGCTGTGTGTAAGCAAGAATTTTTACATCCAAATATTCTGTATGTGTTAATTGCTTGTAACCTTGAAGATATTTCCCTTTAGGAATAATATGATACTTGCTAGTTAAATTTAGCTGGGTCAGATATTTTCATAGTCCATTCTCTGCTCCCACCTCCCTTGACCATGATTATTTTATCATTGAAATTTCAGTATAAATTATATTCCTCATAGAGTTTTTTTCTCTCATCACAATATCTAAAATTGCACCAGGCACTATCCCATTACCCTATTTTATTTTCCTCATAATGTTTATCTAACTTGAAATTATCTTAAATGTTTGTTTTGTTTTTGTATCTTCCAGTAAAATATAAATTCCTTGTTACCTTGTTTTTGTGCTCACTGCAGTATCCCCAGCACCTAAAAAACATCATAGGGACTCAATAAATATTATATGAGACAAATATTTTTGGACCTGACTGCAAGAAATCTTTGAACCAAAGAGTTATGGCCTCCAATATGACCTACATTTTGTATATTAACTTCAATTCTTCCAACATTTATCCCTTCATTTTTCTTTTTATTATCTGATTTCATCTCACTGTGTTATATATATCTATGTGAATCATCCAAACTATTTTTGGAGTAAGGCAGCATATAAATAAGCAAACAAAAATCAAGGTAAGTTTAGATTTCAGGAGATTCCCCCAAAATGTGTTTACTCTGAAATGAACATGAGGTATACCACAAAATAAGTATTTAAATAAATATATTATATATTATACTATATATATTATATATTGCATTATATATTATATTATATATCTATATATTATATATGATATTGTATATAGTTAGATACTTGTTTTGTGGTGTATTTCAGGTTTATTACATATATAATATAGTACATAAATAATTATATAACAACTTAACACATAATAGTGTGTTAAATAATATATATAATATTTTATATAATAATATATATTTTATATTATATAATTTATACAACCTAATATTCTTAGACACATAAGAAAGAAAGAGTATATACAATATCCTTTTTAATGGCTTACATATACTAGTTTGATTTTTCTTGTTCTCTGTCACCCCCTCCTCCTTCCATGATACATTATCTGTATTTTTCTGCCCGGCTTTCTGTCCCTCAGGGGTGACCTCCAGAGCAGCATTGCTCAGGTCCCCTTGCCATCTGGCTTCCAGTTGGATTCAGCCAATGGCAGGCACCCACAGGAGCCTGGAGGATGGGAAAAGATGAAGATTGGGTATTTATCACCCTGAGCCCATACCCGCTGTCCCTTCCTGCCTTGGCACTGGTCTGACAGCAACTGTGCTCCCCTGTGACCTCAGATCCCATCAGACCACCTTTCTTCCACAACCCCAACTTCCATCATGTGTCAGGACATCCTTCCCTCCTCCTGCTCCCTCAGACTTAAGGGTGGCAAAAGCTCCCCACTGCTGCTGATTTCAAGGGGCTTTACCTTTCAGGATGCCTTAACCCTGCCCCACTACTGTAATTAGTTCCTTCAGCTGTCTCTCTTTAGTTAAAACCTTTGAATATACCATTTCATTCCTCCCAGGAACCAGGCTAAATTTAATAATGAAGAGATCTTTGGCTGTGTTTAGGAAAAATAAGGAAGTGGTAAAACTACTCCTAAGCATATAATCAGGCAGTAAATATATTAAAAATGTAATATATGTAAGGCACCGTGATCTTTTCTATAATAGCTATAATGTTGTAGAAGACATGATTCCTTTCCTCAAGGGAACACTTAAACAAAGGGAAAAATAAGTTACTCTATATATCCTGATGTTAAAAGGAACAATTCCTGTTGTCTCCATTTTGGCTGAGGTCCCCAAATCTGAGAACAAAGGATATTAATATATTTTCACAGTAATAAAGATGTGTTAGATCATCCTTTCTAAGAGATGACTCACAATATATCAGGCAACTCTTGGTCATCACTCACCTTGAAAGCATATAGGGATGGGGAAGGAGGGAATGTCAAGAGAACTTTATTGGGACACATTCCTGTGTTTTCTCAAATGTGAGAGATTTTCAGGAACCAGTATCTGACTCAGGTCTGAAAAGTACTCTAAATGTAAAAAGCTGGCTGAATCTTTGTTGGAATATTAAAAATGTACCATATTCTTATCAATGATGGTTTGTTTCCTGAAGCCACATGTGGTCTCTGATGATGAAGGAACATGATCAAATTGCCTTAAAACTCTATGCAATTTTTAAACAAGGAAAAATGGACTTGGGGAATCCAGGGATTGTGTGGGGGTTATAGGGAAAGTGACCTGAGGACTGAAGCCAGAGTTCCCAGTGGGGAATCTCTAAAGAGCTCTTCAGAGAAAGGATCAGCATCTAGATAGCTACTCCCATGCCTGATTGCACATTTACCAGTCAAGCTACACCCTTGTACACTTTGCCTCTACCTTCTTTTTCATTCCTCCCTCAGAAGGAGCCCTGAGACCACAGTGAATGGAGGAGGGAGAGTGGAAGAGCAAGGTGGGGGACATAATAAGATTTCTGAGCTGTGGGAGAAAAAAAATATTTCAATTGGATGAGAGATTTAACATTTAATTATTAGATTGGACTGTACCTTTTACTAGAACTAGAAAATGAAATAACTAGTTCACTTTGAAAATAATGAGTAAGGATTTGGGATCAACCCAAAATATCTCAAGCAGTGAGAAAAGGAGATTCAACAGAGCACGGAGAAAATAGAGTGATGAAAGAATAGAGTTGCTTTTTGGTTGGCTGGCCTCTACTTAATCCAGTTTATTCAGTAATAAAGGGGTCAACACTTTGATTGAAGGAGGAGTAAATGTGATCTTAGAAGACCTCAAAATTACAATTTGGCTTGAGTAAAAAAGACTATATCTTCTCAAGCAGAAGGTATAACCATGCTAATTAAATTGGCCAATCCCTACTAACCTATTGGTCAAAACCATATTCAAGATGAAAATTTTATTTAGTTTGGCTGAGAAAAATTTTCACCAAATTGCCCAAGGAATTTCAAGATTCTATTTAAACTCATAGCAAAATTTGTAGCATATTTTAAAAAATCATTGCTGCAAACCCTCTACTTTGGCATTTTTTTTTGTATACCAACATTCTCATATGATTTTAATTCTTCTGCATCCAGGATCCAGGAAATTCAAGCATTAGACATGCAACTTAAATATAGTAGTAGTATTAGTAGTAATAAAAGTAGTAGTGGCAGCATTATGATAATAATAATTTTTAAAGTGTTAAGTACTTATGATACACAAGGCAAAGTGCTATGTGCTTTGCATGTGACATTTTTTTAATTTTAATAATCCTAGATGACATTAAATAATAGTGTTTGAATTTCTAATATGTCTTTAAAATGCCATCAGATCTAAGTAAAGGAAAAAAGAACAGGTCGAAGCCATAGAAGATCATTAGTTTATAGCCAAAGCAGATTTCAATGAAACTGGGTCTTATGAATTTTCCCTTTCCTAGCACCTAACACAGTATATGAAGTAGCTGATACAGAGTAGACCATTCGATACATATTTTTTAAATGAATTGATGTTAAGTAAATGTTGAATGAATATCTATAAGACTGAATTTTTTATATCTTTGTAATAGAGGTTATGTAATAAAAATAGAATTCAAATTCTTAAAATTATGCATATTTCAAGTAAATATAAATTCATATCTAGCTATTTCAACCTCATTCATTTTAACACTATTTATTCACTGCTGAAAGTGATAAACATTCAGCTCAAAAATTAAGGATATTAAAATCTTGACAATGATAATGCCCTAACTGAGGTTAATTTGGGATCTATTAAAATCTGATTGAATTTTTAACTCTGTGAGAGGGATATTAATATTCAACAAGATTTTTTTTTCTCAACTAAAAGACACAAGGCAATCTAACAATAAGGACCTGATCTAAATGAATGAAAGCTGTGAAACGGAAACTGTGGCTTTTAGCAACAGTTATTAAGCAATAATGATCTGCTTAATTAGAATTAAGTAAAGGAAGTTGTCCTTTTGCACCAATCCAGAAGCATAGCCTGAGGTATTTGGCTGTCTGTCCATTCTATAGATGAAGCAAACAAACGTCCTCAAATTCAAAATTCAGTTCTAATTGTCACCTCCTCCATGAAGATTTTACTGACCTTCCCAGACCAAGACATTTGTTCTGTCCCCTGGTTTATACCTCTAAATTAGTAAAGAGTTCTACTACAAAAAAAAATAATAAATTGAAATTGAAGGAGGACACAGGGCAACAACATACAGTAGGTTTTAGTCATCTATGGAGTAGTGCCATAAATTCATCCCTCAATTTCATTTTAGAGCAGAATCATGCATACAACATACAGATTTCCATGAGAAAGAGGAAGAGAGAAGTGGCCAGCTGTTGACTTAACATCCTTTCCAAGAAACTTACAGCTTGCATCTTGTTCTTGTTCTTGGTAGCTGTAAGAACGAATCCAAATATTAAAGGACTGTGGTGGTATTTGGGATATGCACAACTGCTAAGGATTCTTAGATGACGTGTTCTCGAGAAGATGACGTATTTTTGAGGAAAAGTCAGAGTTTGAATTGTAATGTCTGTTGCTTGTATTCAGCAGAATATGGAAGACAAGTGGATTTACAGACTCTGGGGCCACTTCCCCCTCATCTCAGCAAATGCTCTCTCTCCCTTAGCCCCATACACTCTACCTTCCCTCAGTATTTGACGGGGGTGCAAACAAGGAAAGTTTTACATGAACACATATACATATTTATTGAATTATCCAAAAGACCTAAAAGTGGGGGAAATTACTAACAAAGCTAATATTGGGAAATAGAAGACAGCCTAAATGAAGAATGATCCTGAAATCTCAAATCTATACATTAGACCGGGTGGAAGGATGGCTGAAAGTAAGGAAATGATCTTGTGCATTACACTAGACTTATCTAATGGGGATAATAAAATCAAATGTCCAATTGTACTTTAGAAATAGCAGTGATTTTGTGGGAAACATTTAAAATAATCTTACACTTATGGCACACAACTCTTTTTATAATAAAATGCCATCTCTGTTTTGCAAAGAGAGAAGCTGAGGGAAAAAACACAGTATCATCAGCTGGCTCCAATAAGAATGATTGAGAATTAACTCCAATAAGAGTTATTCTAAATTTTCCAATTATTCCATATGTCCATGGCTTATCATGAAACTGAGTCCTATGTAAAAATCTGTGACTGGTAAGAAAGATAGCTAAGTTTGGACCCAAGATTTTGCACTGAAGTTTTGACACTTTAGACTGGGTCTTTTCTACTCTCTTTTTGTCATGTTTTTTTCCTCCTACATTTGGGGACAATACCTTACAGAAATTGAGAGATAATTTACAACACTATATGAAAATACTTGGCTACAGTGCCAGATAGCTGGTATGACTTAACAAATTATGGCAGTATTTATTGTGGCTGTCTCGATTGGCACTGGAAAACAATCACATCTTTTAGTTACATATGATTCAACAAAAGAGTTTGGAGAAACAGTGCCTAAGGGATGCACTGTTAGATAAGATGTGAATTCAGTAGTTCTCTAGGCTCCAGTTTTGATGGAGACATGCCCTTAGGTTGCCTCCATGGAATAGTCTTAGCTATTACACTGATCCTAATAAATAATAAAGTGTGGCTGATACAAAAGTAATTTATATTCATGGATTAGCTGGGTGCATAGGTTTAATAATATTGACATTACAGTAACATTCTTAATAGCACATTGTCACAGCATCATCTGTTAAGTACTTCTTCCCAATGCATTTCATACCCTGCCTAATAATAATTTGTTAAAGGCAATGTAGCTGCACATATTAATTCTTTCGTAAATGTGAACATCACATTCTTGAATGGCACATGACTTAATTCATGATAACTTTTGTTGTGATTATATGAATAGAAACTCAGCTTCATCTGAATGGGAAGAGTGCACATTTGTAGCCTTATTACAGTTGGGAAATTGAAATGTGAAAGGAGTGACAACTGCTAAGATCTGCAATAGAAAACATTTGACTAAATGCAGTGTAACTGTTCTATGTCACCCTTGCCTCTCATCCCTTCCTATTTCATCCTCTGACTCTGAAATGTATAGCAAGATAGTTGAAAATGAAATGAAGCTATGATTCTCTTCCTCAGTTACCTAGCTTATATTTAGCTGTCCATTTCACCTTGGCTAGTTCAAAATAAAATTTGTGGCACTCAACCAGTCATATTTTTTGTCTCTCTTACTTATAGGAATGCCTTAAGTTTCATTCCCTTATTCAATAAGCATTTATTGATCACCTGCTGTCATATGGCACTGGATTAGGTACTGTAGATCCAAGATGAAAGACAGATATACTGTCTACAAAGCATCATAATCAAGGATGCAGATTTTATAACAAATTAGAGATTGAAAGGAAAGATCATAGGCAAGCTGCAGCAATAGCTGTCAAAACTTCTAGATACAACATGCATCTACTTATGATTTTTAAAAACAAGTTGTTTGCCTTCTAAAATTATGTCACCAAATACAACAAAATACAAGATTGCTTAAGGGTGCTTTAAATAGTTGATGTCAAATGTGGTAGACAGGTCTGATTCTATGTCTTCCTAATTACTCACGCTAGAAATATTGTTAAGACCCACAAGAAATATTTATTCCTGCCATGTGTATTCCCATTTTAAATTATTTTATCTCTTGTACTATTTGTGATTTTGCATACTTTATACAAATTATCTCCTAGACAAATTTATCAATTTACACTTCAATTGGTATCCCCATCTCATTGAAAAGCATCAATAGAAAGGTGACAAACAATTCACTCTTCTTTCATTTGTATATATCAATGATGTCTTCATTGCTGTACAGGTAGTATGAATAATATGAATTAGAAGGATAGATCCTCTTGTCTCAATTTTTCATCTCTGTTCACAGACAGATATAGTTTTTCTGGTTTTCAATCTCAATTCTTTCAAAAAAAAAAAAACAAGGTGCTCTTAAAATTTATGTTGCTATTCAAAGGACCAAAAGTAATCAAACTAATCTTGAAATAAAAAGAGAAGCATTAGAGGATTCAAACTTCCCAAGTTTAAAAATTACTACAAAGCTACAAGAATCAAAACATTGTGTGATATTGGCATAAGGATAAGCATAGATCAATCTAATAGAATTGATAGTCCAGATGTAAATCTTTACTTTTACTGTCAATTCATTTTTGACAAGGATGTCAAGACAATTAAACTGAAAAAAATAGTCTTATCAAGAAAAGGTGCTAGGACAATTGGATATTCACACACACAAAAGAATGAAGTTTGACACCCTACCTCACAGCATGTACAGCAATTAACACAGAATGGATTAAATATCTAAATGTAGGAGTTAAAACTATAAAACTCTTAGAAAAAAACCATTGGGGTCAATCTTCATGACCTTGGGTTAGGCAATGATTTGTTAGCTATGACACCAGAAGAACAGGAATAAAAGAAAATGTAGGTAAATTGAACATCTTCAAAATTGAAACTTTTGAGCTTCAAAGGATGTCATCACAAACATAAAGAGATAATGCACAGAATGGGAGAAAATATTTGCAAATCACATGTCTGATAAAGGACTTGTATCCAGAACATATAAGAAACTATTATATTGTTAGCAATCAGGAAATGTAAATCAAACTACAATGAGATATCACTTTACACTCAATAGGATGGCTATAATCAAAAAGACAGATAATTAAAAATGGTGAGGATATGGAGAAATCAAACCCTTGTATACTACTGGTGGGAATGTAAAATAGTGCAGCCACTTTGGAAAACAAAGAGCAGTTCCCCAAAGGTTTAAACATAGAGCTACTTTATGATCTAGCAATTACATTTCTACATATATATTCAAGAGAAGGGAAAATATGTATCTACATGAAAACTTGTACGAATGTTCATAGCAACATTATTCATTATAGTTAAAAAATTAGAAATAATCCAAATGCCCATTAACTGATGAGTGGCTTCTTTCATTCAGCATAATATTTTCACTGTTCACCTGTGTTACAGTATATATTAGTTATTTTTTTCTTGTTATTGCTGAATAATATTCCATTGTATGGAGGTAAGAGAGTAAGTAAGAAGCTAAAAAGGAGAAAGCAGAACACTGAAAACTAGTGAAGAAAGTATTTTGAGGATAAATGAATAACAAATTTGCACCCCAATGTTCATAGCAGCACTATTTACAATAGCCAAGACATGGACACAACCTAAGTGTCCGTTGACAGATGAATGGATAAAGATGTTTTGTTTGTGTGTGTGTGTGTGTGTGTGTGTGTGTATATATATATATATATATATATATATATATTTATATACAATACAATATACACACAATATATATACACATAATACGATAAAAATGAATAAAATAATGCCATGTGCAGCAAATGGATGAACCTAGAGAATATCATACTAAGTGAAGTAAGACAGAGAAAGTCAAACATCATATGATATCAATTATATGTGGAATCTAAAAAAAATACAAGTGAATTTATTTGCAAAACAAAAACAGACTCACAGACATAGAAAACAAACCTACCAGAAGGGAAGGAAAGGAAGGGATAATCAGGAGTATGGGATTAACAGATACACACTACTATATAAAAAATAGGTAAGCAGCAGGGTTAATATATAACACAGGGAACTATGTTCAATATCTTGTAATAAACTATAATAGAGAAGAATTGAAAAAAGAATATAGATATATACATACATACATATAACTGAATTACTTTGCTGTACACCTGAAACTAAGACAATATTGTAAATCAACTATACTTCAATTAAAAATAAAAAAGAATGACAAAATCTGTTAAATGATGCTGAGAGTTTGAATAAGATTACGATTGAAAATTGACCATTGGATCTTTCAATAAATAGAACTTAACAGAGTACTTTGAGTGAAATGGTGGGATTGAGTTAAAGAGGTAAGATGGGAAAGGAGAGAAAGTTAAGACAAGCCCTGACCAACCTTCTAGAAACTTTTACCACAAAGAGAAGCGTAGAAATGATGCAGAAGCTGGAGAGAGTAAGTGGTCAAGGCTGTGTCCTTGTATTTTGTTTTTTTTTTTTTTAAATGAATGATATTATGGCCTATAGAACATGCATGGAGAAATCTAATGACATTGGAGATGGTGATGGTGTTGAAAAGAGGTAGGTAAATTGATGTATAAGGTAGTGGGAGGGTATAGAAGTTCTCTTCTGGCTGCTTCTGGGTTCTTTTGTTGTTACTTTCCATCTTGTAGGAATTTTAAAAGATTTTTTTTAGAGCAATTTTAGGTTCACAGCAAAATTGACTGGAGGGTGCAGAGAGTTTCTGCACATGCACAGCCTCCCCCATTATCAACATCCCCTCAGAGTGGGACATTTGTTACAATTGATGAGCCTACATTGAGTTGCTTCTGTTTTTATCAGTGGAATATGAAACAAGCTTATGAGGTGTGAGTGAGGAGGAGGAAAGCAGATTGAAAGTTTTAGATGTGAAATATTCTCCTGGACAATGAGAGAGTGAACCAAATGGGAAAATGACTGAGAAAACTTAATGGAATTGACACTCACTATCACGGGCCCATTGGCCAGGTCATAAATTCAATTTGAGGCCAGACATTGTAGTTGGTGGATAGTGATTGCTTCATTCCTTTCTTTGAAGGGAAGCACATAGCAGGAGAAGAGTTGGAGTTTAACAAAATTGTATTTTTACCAGTTGTATATGACAGAGGGGGAGACACAAGACAGTAAGCGTTTATACAAGAGAATATGATAATGATGGACCACCCAATCTGAGCTTCCTTGGTTGAATCCTTGGATGCAGGACCTGTGGATAAGAAGGGCTGACCATACGGAGCTTATAAAGAAGTACAGTCTGCATGGCTCACTCAAGTTTACAAGCTGTGTTTATAATCACAGATGTGGCTGGCCCTCCACACTTCCTACAATAATTTGGAAAAGTTAAGACAGCGTGAATACATGAAACATCACTTGCCATCAAAAAGGAAGGATTTGAAAGTTTAACCAGTTCATCTAATTTTTTATTGGTGCAAGGAGGTAAATCAGAACACTTGATCATGTTGTGCTGTGAGATACTGTATTCATTAGCATTATTTCCATTTCCTTTGATTATAGCCAAGATCTTTATCCCCCCACACAGAATACATAAGGCCTGAGTATCCACTTGCCAATGGACCACAGGATGGGATGAAGACAGCTCATTCTTTATTCTACTTAAATCCCTGGCCTGTATGATGGTACTGTCCACAAGGGGGTGACACAATGCCAAGTATCCTTGTGATTTTTATGACCTGGACATCTGTCTAGTATGTATTAGACTAGGACCACAGGTTCTGCCACAGAGGTCATGGAAAAACTGCCAGATGGTAATGAATTTTAGCCACTGATGACTTCAGCTGGATACAAACAAATGACCTAAGGGGATGAGATTCCATATCTTACTTCAAATCCTTTCAAGCTAACCTCTCCTTCCAAGATATGATTACAAATGCAACATTAATGCAGAAATAGACTTGAAGCCATGGAGTAGCATTAAGGTAAATAATTTGGATAATATGGCCAAAATTAAACACTTAGATACTGAACCAAATAATTCGTGTTTTTTGCTAGCCTCTATACTTCTTTCTTTCATCTGAGACAGAAACAAGAATAATAAAAACCTGCCACATTTGTTGTCCTCTTTTTTTAACCCCAAAATAGAAAATGTTATTATAATTATTGTATCACTCACAGCAGTCACAGAATAATGTATAATAAAATGACACTGGAATTGTAGCCAAAGGGTAGAGTGTTTTGTTAAGACAAATTTAATTTTCTAATAAACAGAGTTGTTTTTATTTGTTTTGTTTTTGTTTTTATTTTTGCTTTAGTTTCAACTCTTACTAACTTTTCCATGTTTATAAGTAATTACCTCAATAATATAGTAAATGTTAATGAGTTTTTTATAGTGTCTTATGATCATAATAATAAATATTTATTTGGAGAGTGGAAGGAATTCTTTATACATGAGCTTTTTTTTTGGCTCACTTTAATAAGTGATCGAATTTCTATATTTTTTGCCTTTCTCCCAAAAATGAGAAGAGAAAAATATTAATTCACTTACGGTCATGATTAGTTGGTATCCAACTAATTCATTTCAGTTAATTAATTGGTGAATTGAGTGTTATTGTAATGGTAATTTTATGATCTCTGAACCCACTTTCTGTATAAAAATCCATATGGCAAACTGCATGAGATCTTGGTAGGAACTGTACAGAAAGAATATGGTAGACAAAGTATCAAAATCCCACTTTTTATGTACTTTTATTTAAACATATTGTCCAAATATGAGGACCCCATGCCATTTCTTCCACACACAAGGTGGGCCATAATGGAAAATCTCTTTCTTGAGAAATTATGGAGAGTCTCTGGCAAGCAGTCCTTTCTCAGTGTTCAGCTGTTAGCAGTCTGGATGAAGGCTCAGTCTGAAAGGTTGGTTTGAAGGCTCAATATCTGTAAGGCTAATAAGGAAATAAGATTTAAAAAATAATATCAAAAACAGTTTTGTGAGGACCTTCAAGATGGCGAAGGAGTAAGATGTGGAGATCACCTTCCTCCCCACAAATACATCAGAAATACATCTACATGTGAAACAAGTCCTACAGAACACCTACTGAAAGCTGGCAGAAGACCTCAGACTTCTCAAAAGGCAAGAAACTCCCCACGTACCTGGGTAGGGCAAAAGAAAAAAGAAAAAACAGAGACAAAAGAATAGGGGTGGGACCTGCATCTCTGGGAGGGAGCTGTGAAGGAGGAAAAGTTTCCACACACTAGGAAGCCCCTTCACTGGTGGAGATGGAGGGTGGTGGGGGGGAAGCTTCGGAGCCACAGAGGAGAGCTCAGCAACAGGGTGGGCAGAGGGCAAAGCAGAGAGATTCCCGCACAGAGGATCGTTACCAACCAGTGCTCACCAGCCTGAGAGGCTTGTCTGCTCACCCACCGGGGTGTGTCAGGGCTGGGAGCTGAGGCTCCGGCTTTGGAGGTCAGATCCCAGGGAGATGACTGGGGTTGGCTGCGTGAGCACAGCCTGAAGTGGGCTAGTGCTCCACAGCTAGCCGGGAGGGAGTCTGGGAAAAAGTCTGGCCCTGCCTAAGAGGCAAGACACCATTGTTTCTGAGAGTGTGAGGAGAGAGGGTTCAGAGTACAGCCTAAATGAGCTCCAGAGATGGGCGCAAGCCGCGGCTAGCACTGCGGACACCACAGACGGGCATGAAACACTAAGGCTGCTGCTGCCGCCACCAAGAAGCCTGTGTGCGAGCACAAGTCACTCTCTACACCTCCCCTCCCAGGATCCTATGCAGCCTGCCACTGCCAGGGTCCCGTGATCCAGGGACAACTTCCCTGGGAGAACACACAGCAGGCCTCAGGCTCTTGCAACGTCACGTCGACATCTGCCACCGCCGGATTGCCCCGCATTCCGTACCCCTCCCTCCCCCCGCCTGGGTGAGCCAGAGCCCCCTAATCAGCTGCTACTTTAACACCATCCTGTCTGGATGGGAAACAGATGCTCTCAGGTGACCTACATGCAGAGGCGGGGCCAAATCTAAAGCTGAACCCCAGGAGCTATTCCAACAAAAAAGAGAAAGGGAAATGTCTCCCAGAAGCCTCAGGACCAGCAGATTAAATCTCCACAATCAACTTGTACACTGCATCTGTGGAATATCTGAATACACAGTGAATCATCTCAAAATTGAAAAGGTTGACTTTAGGAGCAACTGTAGACTTGGGGTTTATTCTCTGCATCTGATTTGTTTCTGGTTTTATGTATATCTTATTTTAGTTTATTATTATTATTTAGTTTATTATTATTAGTTTATTAGTTTATTATTATTTGTTTATTAATTTGGTTACTCTCTTCCTTTAATTTATATATATATATATATATATATATATTTCCTTTTTCATTTTTTGTGAGTGTGTATGTGTATGCTTCTTTGTGTGATTTTGTCTGTATAGCTTTGTTTTTATCATTTGTCCTTTTTTTTTTAGTATAGTGTTTAGTGCTTGTTATCATTAGTGGATTTGTTTATTGGTTTGGTTGCTGCCTTATTTCTTTCTTTTTATTTTTTATTACTTTTTAATTTTTATTTTTAATAATTTCTTTTTATTTTTTATTTTAATAACTTTATTTTTTTCTTTCTTTCTTTTTTTTCTCCCTTTTCCTTCAAGCCGTGTGGCTGACATGGTCTTGGTTCTCCAGTCGGCTGTCAGGCCTGATACTCTTAGGTGGGAGAGCCAAGTTCAGGACATTGGACCACCAGAGACTTCCCGGCCCCAAGTAAGATCAAATGGCAAAAGCTCTCCCACAGATCTCCACCTCAATGCTAAGACCCAGCTCCACTCAACAACCAGCAAGCTACAGGGCTGGACACCCTACGCCAAACAACTACCAAGACAGGAACAAAAACCCACCCATTAGCAGAGAGGCTGCCTAAAATCATAATAAGTTCACAGACACCTCAAAACACACTACCAGATGCGTCCTGCCAACCAGAAAGACAAGATCCAGCCTCATTCACCAGAACACAGACACCAGTCTCCTCCACCAGGAAGCCTACACAACCCACTGAACCAACCTTACCCACTGGGAGCGGACGCCAAAAAAACGGGAACTATGAACCTGCAGCCTGTGAAAAGGAGACCCAAAATGCAGTAAGTTAAGCAAAATCAGAAGACAGAGAAATACACAGCAGATGAAGGAGCAAGATAAAAATCCACCACACCAAAGAAATAAAGAGGAAATAGGCAGTCTACCTGAAAAAGAATTCAGAGCAATGATAGTAAACGTGATCCAAAATCTTGGAAATAGAACGGAGAAAATATAAGAAACATTTAACAAGGACCTAGAAGAACTAAAGAGCAAACAAACAATGATGAACAACACAATAAATGAAATTTAAAATTCTGTAGAAGGAATCAATAGCAGAATAACTGAGGCAGAAGAATGGATAAGTGATCTGGAAGATAAAATAGTGGAAATAACTACTACACAGCAGAATAAAGAAAAAAGAATGAAAAGAATTGAGGGCAATCTCAGAGACCTCTGGGACAACATTAAATACACCAACATTCGAATTCCAAGGATTCTAGAAGAAGAAGAGGAAAAGAAAGGGACTGAGAAAATATTTGAAGAGATTATAGTTGAAAACTATATGGGAAAGGAAATAGTCAAGTCCGGGAAGTGCAGAGAGTCCCATACAGGATAAATCCAAGGAAAAACTCACCAAGACACATATTAATCAAACTATCACAAATTAAATACAAAGAAAAAATATTAAAAACAACAAGGGAGGGCTTCCCTGGTGGCACAGTGACTGAGAGTCCGCCTGCCAATGCAGGGGACACAGGTTCGTGCCCCGGTCCGGGAATATCCCACATGCCGTGGAGCAGCTGGGCCCGTGAGCCATGGCCGCTGAGCCTGCGTGTCTGGAGCCTGTGCTCCACAACGGGAGAGGTCACAATAGTGAGAGACCCGAGTACCACACACACACAAAAAAAAACAATGGAAAAGCAACAATTAACATACAAGGGAATCCCCATAAGGTTAACAGCTCATCTTTCAGAAGAAACTCTGCAAGCCAGAAGGGTGTGGCAGGACATATTTAAAGTGATGAAAGGGAAAAACTTACAACCAAGATTACTCTACCCAGCAAGGATCTCATTCAGATTCAACGGAGAAATTAAAACCTTTACAGATAAGGAAAAGCTAAGAGAATTCAGCACCACCAAACCAGCTCTACAACAAATAATAAAGGAATTTCTCTAAGCAGGAAACACAAGGGAAGGAAAAGACCTACAATAACAAACCCAAAACAATTAAGAAAATGGTAATAGGTACATACATATCTATGATTACCTTAAATGTAAAAAGATTAAATTCTCCAACCAAAAGACATAGACTGGCTGAATGGATACAAAAACAAGACCCGTATATATGCTGTCTACAAGAGACCCACTTCAGACCTAGGGACACATACAGATTGAAAGTGAAGGAATGGAAAAAGATATTCCATGCAAATGAAAATCAAAAGAAAGCTGGAGTAGCAATCCTCATATCAGATGAAATACTCTTTAAAATAGAGACTATTACAAGACACAAAGAAGGACACTACATAATGATCAAGGGATCAATCCAAGAAGAAGATATAACAGTTGTAAATATTTATGCACCCAACATAGGAGCACCTCAATACATAAGGCAAATACTAACAGTCATAAAAGGGGAAATCGACAGTAACACAATCATAGTAGGAGACTTTAACACCCCACTTTCACCAATGGACAGATCACCCAAAATGAAAGTAAATAAGGAAACACAAGCTTTAAATGATACATTAAACAAGATGGACTTAATTGATATTTATAGGACATTCCATCCAAAAACAACAGAATACACTTTCTTCTCAAGTGCTCATGGAACATTCTCCAGGATAGATCATATCTTGGGTCAGAAATCAAGCCTTGGTAAATTTAAGAAAATTGAAATCGTATCAAGTTTCTTTTCCAACAACATTGCTATAAGACTAGGTATAAATTATAGGAAACAAATCTGTAAAAAATACAAATACATGGAGGCTAAACAATACACTACTTAATAACTAAGAGATCACTGAAGAAATCAAAGAGGAAATCAGAAATACCTAGAAACAAATGACAATGAAAACATGATGACCCAAAACATATGGGATGCAGCAAAAGCACTTCTAAGAGGGAAGTTTGTAGCAATACAATACTACCTCAAGAAACTAGAAACATCTCAAATAAGCAACCTAACTTTACACCTAAAGCGATTAGAGAACAAAGAACAAAAAAAACCCCAAAGTTAACAGAAGGAATGAAATCATAAAGATCAGATCAGAAATAAATGAAAAAGAAATGAAGGAAACACTAGCAAAGATCAATAAACTAAAAGCTTGTTCTTTGAGAAGATAAACAAAATTGATAAACAATTAGCCAGACTCATCAGGAAAAAAAGGGAGAAGACTCATATCAATAAAATTAGAAATGAAAGAGTAGAAGTAACAACTGACACTGCAGAAATACAAAGGATCATGAGAGATTACTACAAGCAACTATATGCCAATAAAATGGACAAACTGGAAGAAATGGAAAAATTCTTAGAAAAGCATGACCTTCCAAGACTGAACCAGGAAGAAATAGAAAATATAAACAGACAAAACATAAGCACTGAAATTGAAACTGTGATTAAAAATCTTCCAACAAACAAAAGCCCAGGACCGGATGGTTTCATAGGTGAAATCAACCAATCTTTGAATAATCATTAAGTATTAGTTGGAATTGCTTAACTACCCAAATGTAGGAATATCCTTGGGGAAACCATAAAATAAAAATAAAAAAGGAGAGTCCAATCTGAAGGGCTAATATCCTGGAAGGATAAATAAGGATTATATAAAGAAACCAAAATAAATAACAACCACTGTGTAAGAGAACGCAAAGTAGAGAGGCATGGACTCAAGTGCTATGGAGAGTGGTTATCAAAATTATAAAGGAACCCAAAGAGTTTTCTTTAAATGTAAGCTAATCTGTTGACTTTTCCCACTTTTAATAAGTTAAAGCAAGATTTTAAAGAATTCATTAATTCTGTTTTAAAACAATGATAAAAATCCATTTTATGTTAACTGTAATATTTATTTTGAGGAAAAGTAATTTTATCAAAATGAAAAAAATAAGTGAGAAGAGACATTTTTTCAAATCTCTTTAATGTTGGGCTTAATAGAAGTCAGGTGGATTCTCCTATCTGCTTCTGCATTCATTCTGTTGAGATTCCACATGTCAAGTAGCCTCTGGAAAATTCCACACTATAACCCTGAGAAGATAGAGAGAAAGGCTAATAACATCTTAGTCTGATTATGAAAATAGTTTTGATTTCATCACTGATCCTCTGTAGGATGTAAGAACCCCGGGGTCACTGGTCCACACTTTGGGAATCTCTCATATAGGAAATCTGAGAAATAGAGAGTGATAAGATAGGAAGAGGAGAAACTTTAATGGGACATATTTTGTAGTGTGTATACTGGAAGAAATTCAAGTATAAAGACTTGGATTTGAGACTTCATGAGTCATTTAAACCTTTCTGCCTTTCAATTTCATTGTCTCCTCTACGTAATGTTGCTCTAAGAATGTAATGAGCCAGCTTATATATAAAGGCTTTGTGGACAAAAAAGCCTTTTATATCCACTATTATTTTTGTTTAGCATAACCTTGAATTGGGATTCAAAGGATGGATAATTAGCATGTGGTTGTCTAGATCAGAGAGAGTGGAAATATTCTATTTCAGTACTATGTCTAATGATGACTTTAGTCCTCATTTCATTGCCCTACTGAAATATTTGACACTGTTTATTTGTTTCTCTCTGTTTAAACACTTTCTTTATTGGACCATCCATCAGAATTCTGCTCCCCATTTTCTTACCTGGCCACTCCTCCTCAGTCATCTTTGCTGGCTCCACCTGTTCTCTCTGAGCCATACCATTGACCTTCCCCAGGGCCCTGGCCTTACCCTCCTTTCCACCCTGTCTACACTCCTCCCTAAGCAACCTCATCCCATCTCATGGCCTTAATTAGCATCTCTGTGCTGATGAATCCCAAAGTTGCATCCCTAAGTTGAAAAACCAGCTACCTATTTTTGTTTGTTTGTCTTTTTGCCATACGCGGGCCTCTCACTGTTGTAGCCTCTCCCGTTGCAGAGCACAGGCTCCAGACGCGCAGGCTCAGTGGCCATGGCTCACGGGCCCAGCCGCTCTGCGGCATGTGGGATCTTCCCGGGCCGGGGCACGAACCCATGTCCCCTGCATCGGCAGGTGAACTCTCAACCACTGCGCCACCAGGGAAGCCCCCCAGCTGCCTATTTTGCATATCTACTTAGATGTCCAGTGAGAAGCTCATACTTCATAGGTCTAAAAGCAAACCCTACATCCACCTTACTGAGCAATCTCTTATTCCTGATTCCCTTCCTGTTCCCATAGTTTACAGGACTCCTTGACCTTCTAACACACACTGCAGGCTCTGCCTCAAGTCCTTTTTACAGCCTTTCTCTCTACCTACAGTTCTCCCTCCAAACACACCAGTGGCTCCCTTTTTATTTAATCTTTGCTCAGTCAGATCTGTTTAAAAACTGCAAGTTCATTAAAATTTGCAAATCTTTGCTCCCCACTCTTTCCTGTCACATTCTATCCTATGTATTATCTATACTATAGCATAAATTATATACTCAAAAATTATATATTTATTATATATTTATTTACTTTTTATTTGTTTTTTTTTCCCTCGGGCACCAATTTTGCTTATTTTCTTTCTACATAAGCTCCATAAGGACAAGAATTCTTGCTTTATTCACTGATCTCTGTATTCCCAGGTTTTAGAATACATAGTGCAGCCAGTAGGCTCTCAAATGTTTGTTTAATGTATAAATGTCTAGATCAAAATCTGAGGGGCTGGCATTAAGAAGGAGCAGAAAATGTCCCTGGTGAGGCCAGAAAGGCAAAGAGGGAAAAGTGGGAGGAGGCAAACATGGTAAGTGTAAACTGAGCCTGACCGGAAGAGGGTTCATGCTGTAGAGCAGTAGATGAAAATGTGTTTTTAACAACGATCAAAGGTAACCTCAAAAAAGGATTTCAGGGCTTCCCTGGTGGCGCAGTGGTTGAGAGACCACCTGCCGATGCAGGGGACACGGGTTCGTGCCCCAGTCCGGGAAGATCCCACATGCCGTGGAGCTGCTGGGCCCGTGAGCCATGGCCACTGAGCCTGCGCGTCCGGAGCCTGTGCTCCGCGACGGGAGAGGCCACAGCAGTGAGAGGCCTGCATATCGCAAAAAAAAAAGGCTTTCATAGTATGTTGTGGGGTCTCCTTCCATGGAGACTGCTTGAAATTGAGAGGCTTTTCTCAGCCATTGATAGGTTAATAATTAAGCTATCTGAAGGCAGAGGCTGAATGAAATGACTTCTTGGTTCTATGTCCTGTGATATATGAATATGAATTCCAGCTTGAAAACAAATCCCTCATGAGTCAGTATGCACCCAGTCTATTACCTAATGCATACAAATATATATAAAATTTACGTTAGATAAGCCTATTTTTGACGGAATGTTAATAATAGAGTGAGAGGGACTGAGTGAGAATACAGATTGAGGAGGATTTGAATTACCTTCTATGATGGTTAGTAAGTTACTTTTTAAGTTATATTTTGGTTTTACCAACTTGCCAAAAATAATGTCAGCAACTAGACTTCAATTTTTTTTTAATATCTTGATGGTTACCACATTATTACAAAACATTTCCCAGTTCTCAATAAAGCTAAAATTTTCAACAAGGGAAAACTTGTAGGGCCAAGTTTAGAGGTTAAAAACTCAGTAATGAATGTTCTTGTTCTTGTGGGTTATCTCAGATCCTTAGAATTATTTTAATGTCATTTTTAATGTGAATTTCCACGCTATTTTAATTCATTAGTCATGGGCTATCATTTTTCGAAGTAATTACTGTAATTTCATCAAATGACATAATTATAGTAAATACTTTGATGTAATTACCATAAATATGGAAAAAGACACACAAAGGTGTAATAATGTCACAAACTAAGATATTAATGATGTGTAAAGACAAATTATGATGACATTTATGACATGTAATAACATCACAGAGTTCTATGTTTATGTTGTATAAAGAATAATGATATAAATTGAATGTAAAATTACATCATGTAGACTAATTTATTTTATAAATCGTATAGAAACTTGAGAGCTCTATAAGACTTCAGGTTCAGATTAATAGATCATTGCCACTTTCAGGCATTCCTCACTTTGAACGCTAATAAATGACTCTGTTATTTTATTAAGGGTGAAAACATTCCCTCTTAAAAGCACGGACATAGACACAAAGCAGAAACACAAAATTGAGAAACTTTGTTTAGTGCTTGAAAAAAATATTCATTTGAAGAGTCAGAAAAAGTAGCTGTTTGGAAGAAAAGTCAATGTTTGGTCCATATTGTCCATGGAGACTAAAAGGTCACATCACTATTTTCTTAAAAAGGAGACAGCTTGACCATTTGGCACTTACCAAAGCAGACACCTATTTAATTAAAAGATTTCTTCTCTTGTCACATTATTAAGTTTTATGTCCATGAAGAAATAACTTTGCATGTCTACATTCTGACTATTGGAACAATGTGAAAATAGGCTTCAAAGAAAAAGGAAAGAAAACCACAAGCTTGAAGCAAAGTCTAATTTTGTGAACTTAATTAGTTCTTGTTGTTAGACTGAGGCAGAAACGTATCTTAAAAATAATTCCTGCTGCAAAGTTGTAGCTTAGAGTGAAAAGTATTATGAACATCAATTAGTTTAGTTATGATATCATTAGTGATCAGCATCTTTATGATATCAAGAGAAACCCAATGTCAGAAGATAGCCTTTTCCTAATGGATTAGTTGAAGGATTTTTTTGGAGCATTCCCTTGGTCTGATCACATCCTGAGGCTGGAATTTAATAGTCTGAGATAATCATTCTCTTTCCTTCTATTCTCTAGTGCAGTTTAAAGACTCTTTCCATGCTGCAGCCTTAGTGTTCTTCATGGCCTTCATAAGGTTTTAGGGTAAGGTATTTTTCCTTCCATGGACACATAATTCCAGGTGACTATAGTAATAATTTTCTCAACTGTTTTGCCAGTTTTCACTGTGGGCTGCCAAAGCTCCATTCACTAATAACAAGTGGATTATTCTTGTTTTTTTGTTTGCAAAACCAATCAGACCCAACAGTAAATGTACAGATTCCTATTTCCTTGAAAGTCTATTGCTTACAATCACTTCTGATCCCAATTTCTGCCTTGGCAAGGGTTCTTAATTGCAAACAACAGAGTCTACTCCAGCTAGTTTGAGCACTAAACAAATTTGTCATACTCTGGAGTTCATTACTCTGCATAAGGTCCAATAAATTAGACTCAGAAGCTACACCATCAGGAAAAAATCCAAATATGCCACTGGAATGCTTGCAGGCATAATACCACTTCCACAGACACAGTGTACCCCTTCCCTGGGAAGATGAGCATAGAAATTTGGAAAGCTACTTCTAGGACCTCTATCCCTGCTACATCTGATAACTCAATGCCCCTGTGCCATATTCCTTGACACAAGTCAGCAAAATGAGGAAGGCCTCTGTCTTCACTACAGGGTGCTCTCTGCTACTGGGAAGTCATCATCTTGTTCCATCTGATTTTTGGGACCTAGATTGCATGACTGTGTCTCACCTGCAATGGAGGCAGAAAGGTGAAGTCCTGGCCTCGAACTTGGACAAGAGAGAATCATAATGCAGAAAGCTACCTTAAAATATAGAAATGGTTTTCAAAAGTTTCAGGGCTGACTTAAACTTTGTTCATGACTGCTATATCTGGGAAATACTCCATGGGACCTCAGGTTTAGAAAACATGTGGAGATATTTTAAAATATTCCCAACCATCTCATTCAAGCTCTATCATTTGATTAAATTTAAAAAGCACTTGGATGCTTTGGAGTGCCTCCCAGTATGTCTCAGTGACTCTGCCGTTTAGAATCAGGGTGTGGTGCTTGCTTCAGCAGCACAGATACTGAATTTGGAACGATACAGAGAAGATTAGCATGGCCCCTGCGCAAAGATGACACGCAAATTCGTGAAGCGTTCCATATTTTTTAAAGCAATTATACTCCAATAAAGATGTAAAAAAAAAAAAAAAAGAATCAGGGTGTGGTGATGGAGATGAATATACAAATAGACTCGGGTCTGAATGGGTCTGAGTTGCTAAAGTAAATCATTGTTCTAAACTAAATGCCATAACACTTTATGAAGTTTCATCTGTCATCAGGCTCCCAATATCAATCTGAAATGCTACCATAGGACCGAGCAATTCCACTCCAAGGTATATATCCAAAAAACCCAAAAACACGGGCTTCCCTGGTGGCGCAGTTGTTGGGAGTCCGCCTGCCGATGCAGGGGACACGGGTTCGTGCCCCGGTCCGGGAAGATCCCACATGCCGTGGAGCGGCTAGGCCCGTGAGCAATGGCCGCTGAGCCTGAGCATCTGGAGTCTGTGCTCTGCAACGGGAGAGGCCACAACAGTGAGAGGCCGGCATGCCACAAAAAAACAAAAACAAAAACAAAAAAAACAAAAAACACGAATTCAGAGAGAGGCATATACACCCCAGTGTTCATAGAAGCATTATTTACAATTTCCAGGGTAAGGAAGCAACCTAAGTGCCCATCAACAGATGAATGGATAAAGAGGATGTGAGGGTTCACCACAACATATCTGCCACATACTGACTGATTTTTCTGTAACATGAGTTCAGCCACAGTTTCTCAGAAGGATATGTCAGGTAGGGTAGTCAGTACCAGTCAGTCACTGTGGTAGCCCTGAACATTAGAATAAGCCTCTTTTAGTCAATGATTTTCATTTTGGAGAAGGTGGTCACAGTGATTCAGTATCACAGCTAAAATATGTTAAGTGTCCACACTTAGCTGAAGACCCTGTTTCCGGGCGAAGTTGCTCTCTGGTCTAGCTCAAATTTTAAGTAGTTTTCCCAAAACAAAAGCTCACCTCACGTCCTTCATACTGAGCATTCTGACAGGTTGAAACACAAACAAAAATAGAAAGAAAAAATAATCCCCCCCAAATTTACAGGATTTTCCAGATGTTTGGGGATGAGGTAAATCATTAAAATCTATGAGAAATTTAGTCTCCTGACGTGAAAAACACAAGGTCTACTTTGATAAATCCTAGCTAAGAAACTGAGGAAAGAAAGTCAGAATAAAATAATTTCTCTCCAAAACATTGAGAAGCTAATAGGTGAATGTTTCAGAATGTAGATATTTAGCAAAGAGATGACATAAACAGAACTTGCTGGTAAGATTGGAGAGTACAAAAAAATTATATTTTTAGTGATTGTTAGTTTTCTATAGCAGAATATGCTCTTAGGTCTACTATCAGTGTTCCCAGGACAGATGTGAAAAATGATCCAATCCCAATTTCAACTCCATTTTGCTCTATGTTTTTTTTTTAAACCACATTACATCAATAGTTTCTTAATCACTAGAATTACTTGCCATTCAAAGCCTAAGTAGCGTAATTGTAACCAGCTCTTTTATTTTCCACTTTATGCCATTTAAAATTAGTTTTATAGCAACCAACTGTTTTGGAGTTTTGATTGAAAGCTCCACTTTCTTTAGACCATCTTTAATTAAATGACATCTGAATGGGAAGACTTTCTGAATAGGTTAGTTAGAACAATGGATGCTGCCAGATCTCCGCATCAAATATTAGGGGTGCTCCAAGGAGGCATTAAACAGCCCAGAATGGTCAGTGTATTTAAAACCTGCGAATTCTGAACCTGACTCAATTCCTGCCTTCCTGTGTGCTGCCCGTGACAGATAATCTAACCTCTCTCGCTTCTGTTTTTATCATCTGTTGAATTAAGGGTGATGGAACAGTATGCTTGTCAAATTGCCATGCTATGACAAGGGATATGTTTGAAACTCACGGAAAGTGTTTTGTCCATCTCCTCAGCAAAATGAAACAAGCCCCTATTGTGTTTTAAGGGTGAACTCAATTGTCTGATTTATGCTGTCACATGTTTGCAAAGAGTGTAAATTGATTTTCACTCAAAACGGACTGAAAAGCCCAAGTGCTTGCCAAACTCGAAATCGCTAACCTGTCTGGAAAAGCTCACCCAAGCCCATGGAATCTGAGGGACTATAAATGTTTAACTCAGATGCTTGGAGAAAGCGACTCCAGCTAGAATCATTCCACAGAGGCAGGCTAACTGTAAGCTACACAAACAAACAATCCTTCCAAGAGTGCAATGGTCAGTTTTTCTCCAAATTGATTAAATTTCAGTACAACTAGACTGAAGAATCTTCACACATATTTGTTCTGAGAAAACTAATTTCTCAAGGCAGATCTGCAGAGTTTACACAGGCTAATTTTTTTTAGCAGGGGGAGTACTTAGTAAGTGTAGTTGACTTGGGGTAGACTTGGAAATTCCTGAGCGTTGGGGAAAACTCAGTAACATCATGACTTGCTATGTCATTGCATTTAAACATCATGGCCAAGAACTTAATCTCAGCTATGGACAACCCTGGGTTTGAAATCCAGTTCCACATCTTAATAATCTGTGCTTACTTTCATCATAGGGCTGCTGTGAGGGTTACCAAGGAGAGGTCCACAGTGAGATGCACATTGTAAATGATGAGTGTTGTTCAAATGCACTGAGTCACTTTATTCTTATAGTTATTTTTAATGAGAAAGATGTAAATATGCTCTATAATTTTCGATAGTGACCCACCATTTAGGTTTGTCCAGGACTGGGATTTTTCAAGGATGTGGGACATTCAAAGCTAAGAGGAGGAGAGTCCTTGACAAACTGGGATGGCTGTCACCACAGCTTTTACTAAGCAGCTACTTAGACACAGTGAGTCAAAATTGTGCCAAAAGTTACTACAACCCTGGAAAAGAATCAAAACCCACTGTATGCTTTTTACTTGACCATTTAGCCCTCAGTGTCATAAACATGACAGCTATGAGTGCAGTCCTCTCCTGCATTTAATTATTCAACAAATGAGATGAACAAAAAAGGAACCAGATGTTTCCACAAACTTTTATTGAAGATATACTATGCGGACAATGTGGTTGAAATGATAAATACATGACTCCATAAGTGAGAAAGTGTGATAGATGCTACAATAAAGGTAAGCCTAAACTACACCTGGGAACAAATTTTGGTTTATTTCCAAGATCATAGTGTGAATATTTGCTCATGTCTGCTTCCCTTAAGAGATTATAAACTCCTTGACAACAGGACATGTGCATGTCTTCTTCACATATAAGTCTACCGTATCTACAACTGTGCCATGTAATAACCACCCTGTAATCATTTATTAAATAAATTGTTATATGACATTGAATGTATGCCCCTACAGCACACTGTCATAGCATCATCAACTGAGTATTTCTTACAAGAAATATGTTGAAATCTGAAAGATGTCCAGATCAAGACATTTGTCTGGCAATGTATACACACATGCATGCATGAATATATAATACATATATTTGTGTGTGTCTGTGTTTGTGTGTAGGTCAAGGAAGAATATGAACTAAAAATAATGATTTGAGAATTGTCAGCATAGAGGAGCAGCATCTACACTTATGCATTCAGACATCGTCAGTGGATAAGTATAGATAAAATAATAGAGTGATTGAAATGTCTTGTTTTAAAAATGTTTTAATTTTTAGAACATTTTTATATTTACAGAAAAATAGTCCATTAACTTTGTTCACATTTCCGTAGTTTTTTTCCTAATGTCCTTTTTCTGTTCCAGGACCCCATCCAGGATACCACATTTTGGACGTCATGTCTCCTTAGATTCCTCTTGGCTATGAGAGTTTCTCAGACTTTCTTTGTTTTAGATGATCTTGACAGTTTTGAGAAATTCTGATCAGGTATTTTGTAGCATGTCCCTATATTGGGATTTGCCTGTTTTTTTCATGATTAAACTAGGGCTATGGGTTTTGGGGAGAATGACCATAGATGTAAAGTATTATTTTCATCACATCACACCAAGATACATACTATCAACATGATTTATCACTGTTGTTATTGATTCCAATCACCCGCTGAGAGTATTTGGCAGATTCCTCACTATAAATACATTTTTGTTTTGTTTTGTTTTTATTTTATTTATTTATTTATTCATTTATTGGCTGTGTTGGATCTATGTTGCTGCATGCGGGCTTTCTGTAGTTGCTGCAAGCGGGGGCTACTCTTCATTGCGGTGCGTGGGCTTCTCATTGCCGTGGCTTCTCTTGTTGCAGAGCATGGGTTCTAGGCGCACGGGCTTCAGTAGTTGCAGCAAGTGGGCTCAGTAGTTGTGGCTCGCAGGCTCTAGAGTGCAGGCTCAGTAGTTGAGGCACACAGGTTTAGCTGCTCCGTGGCATGTGTGATCTTCCCAGACCAGGGCTCGAACCCATGTTCCCTGCATTGGCAGGCAGATTCTTAACCACTGTGCCACCAGGGAAGTCATAAATACGTTTTTAAAATGAGATCTTACAACACATAAAAATTTTCCTTAAAATTATTTAATTTCTTCAAGAAAATTCATTGAAATGAAACTGAAAGTTTTGCTGAACAGAGAAGAATTTTTTTATATGGGACATTTGCTTATAAAAACTTTTCCTGCTATAGCCATAAACTTCTACTCTTTAAGCTCCCCCTTTTGTTGGCATTGTAAATTGGAGAACAATCTAGTCCTAACTCTGGTTAGGACCGTCAATCAAGATGCCCTGACAAATCTTGGCTAAGAGATAAATGCTTATTTCGCAGATGAAAATCATTACATTTTCCCAGATATTTGAATCTTGAGTGGAGTAATGCTGAAATAGGAAATACTGAAAGCTGATTCAATGAGTGTGGTGCTCCCAGGAAATTGTTCATTAATTCTAACTATCTAGTTCCCCAAAGCTTTTCCAATTACTGGCCTCCTGATTCCAGTTCTTTTTTTCTCTTGGATTTTGTGATCTATTATCTTTTCTTTTCCTTAAGCTTTAATAGAGTTTGTTTCTGCTGCTTACTGTGAAAAATCATTAACCGATAGAGTAATTTTAAAATAATGAGGAAAAACTTAAAAACTGGTGGCATTATTTTCAACTACAATTTCATCTTTAAACAAATTCTATTTCCTCCTTTCTCAGCTTGTGAAAATTCCCTCCCACTTCCTCTCCTCCCTTCATTTTTGTTAGTTGAGCTATTGTTTTTACGGTTTATAAAAACCATAGACCATAAACTGTGGTTTATGACCACAGTGATCAGGAGGGCTTAGTTAAGCTGGATAACAAGCAACCATAAATCTTAATGGCTCAACAGAAAGTTTTCCTCTTATTCATGCTGTCTGTTCATCACAGGTCAACTGGAAGCTCTGTTCCCTCTCTTTACTCAAGGATAGGATGTGCATATTCCTGACAGACACGAATCTTCAGGATTTGAGAAAAAAAAAATCAGAGTTCCTGTGGATTCTTGGGAATTCCCCTAAATCATAAGTTATTTTGTGTGTTTTATCATACTCTACATATTTTATAATCACAATAAGTGACCATGTCAATAAAAAGTAAATCATTTTTTGTGATGTGGTTATACTAAAACTTTCAGAGGTTTTCTTTGAAAAGAAAAAGATTCTGATGATGGGTATAAAGTTCATTTTCGGTGGGATGATCATGTTCAAAAATTAGTGGTATTGTTTACACAACTCTGTGACTATAGTAAAAACCACTGAATTGTATATTTTAAAGGGGTGGATTTTATGGTCTATAAATTACATCTCTTTAAAGCTGTTATAAAAAAAAGAGAACAGGTAATATTAAAAGGATAGTTTATTATTATTATGAACCAATATATTGTAAAAAGATTTTATTTCTCTAGTTATATTTATATATATATTATATATTTTAATATACAGGCAAACCTTAAAGATATTGCAGGTTTAGTTCCAGGCCACCACAATAAAGCAAATATCTCAATAAAATGAGTCACATGAATACTGAATAAAATGAGTCCCAGTCCATACTGAAGTTATTTTACACTATACTATAGTTCATTATGTGAGCAATAGCATTATATCTAAAAAAAGTACATACCTTAATTTAAAAATATTTTACAGTTAAAAATGCTAACCATCATCTGAGCCTTCCATGAGTCCTAATCTTTTTGCTGGAGGAGGGTTTGAAATATTATAAGAATTACCAAAATATGGTACAAAGACATGAAGTGTGCAAATGCTCTTGGAAAAATGATACCTATAGACTTGCTCAATGCAGCATTACCACAAGCCTTAAATTTGTAAAAAATGCTATATCTGCAAAGTGCAATAAAATGAAGTGCAATAGAATGAGGTTTTGTCTGTATATTTAATATAGTCTATATAATATATAACATATAGATTAATATATATATAATATTTTCACAGTATATTGGTTAATAATATTAATAAGCTATACTTTATTATATATGATAATATATACTTATAAACATATTTATTATAAGTTGTATGTAGTATATAATAAATATATATACACACATACAAAAATGACATGTAAAAACTATACTTAGCTGATATTGACATTTGGTAACATTAAGCATTTAAAAAAGAATCATTAATACAATATAAGTACCAAATAAAAATCATTTAAATAATTGACCATAAGTTAGACAGATAAGCCCCTGCCAAAATTATTATTTTTGGGTATTGGATTGAGCCCTGCTACTTTTGGATGAATGTGAGCCTACTTATCTGTGAATCCCAGCACATATTAAGGAAGTGGTCATTTATGACTATGGATACACATTGGTCCCTCAAAGTACCTTTTAGGTTCCCAATATCTCCAATTCCCTTTGAGTCTCTCTAGTTTCTCTAATTTCCCTCAGTACTCTGAAATTCTGAGAGCATATTTTTTTTCTAGCATCATTCAATATCAGATGTTCTTTGTCTTACTTTGTGCAAATAGGCTATTTACATTTAATGTAATTCCCTACATTATTAGGTTTTTGTCTACCACCTTATTAATTTTAAGCTATATTTATGGTCCATCGCTATATATTATTTCCTCTCCCTTTGTATTAATTAACAGAAAACTTGTAATCATTATTTCCATCTATTAATTTGTTAGTTATACATTCCAGTTAGTTATCTAACTATTTCTTGTTATTTATACTTTCCTTTTCCTGGCTACCTAGAGATTACAACATGAAGACATGGCCTGTTACAATGTAACATAAATTAATACTTTTACTACTTTACTATACTTCCTGAAACTTATGGCTTTTTAGTCAGTTTATCCCCTCCTATCTTCTGCATTATTATTCTCTTGCATTTTGCTATGCATACATTTAAAATATCATAACACATTATTACTGTTGTTTTGAACAGTCAATATTTATTTCAACTGTTCATATATTTATCTCTTCCAGTGTTCCTTCATTCCCTTCTGCATCTCAATGTATCTGGGATCATTTTTATTCGTTCTGAAGGTTTCTAATTTTTGTTTATTTTGTAATGTTTTTTGTTTGTTTTAGCATAGGCCCACTGTTGAAAATTCTGTTTTGTTTGTCTGAAAATATTTTTATTTTACTTTCATTTTTGAAATAGATATTCAAAAGCTTTTCTCTCAGCACTTAAAATGCCATTCCAATTTCCTCTGGTGTTATTGTTTCCATTGAAAAGTCAGTCGTCAGTTTTACTGTTGCTACTTTGAAGGTAATGTGTCTTTTTCCCAATGGCTATTTAGATTTTCTTCCAGTCTTTGGTCTTCAGAAGTTTACTCCAATGTGACCAGGTAGGTTTTTTGTGTGTTTATCTTGAATTGGCCTTTTCTTAGCTTTTTGAATCTGTCAGTTGTAATTTTTTTTTATTTTATTCCCAAGGGTTATGGTTCCACTCCTTTCTTTCTTCTTCTTTTTCTGAATCTCCAATTATATGTAAGTTAGAACTTTTAAGGGTGTCCAACATATCTCTTACACACATTTTTTTAATAAAAGATTTATTGAGATACAATCCATGTACCATAAAATTCACCCTTGAAGACATTAAATTAAGTGCAATAAGCTAGTCACAAAAAGACAAATACTGTATGATTCCACTTATATGAGGACTATAGTAATCAAATTCATAGAGACAGAAAGTAGAATGGTAGTTTACAGAAGGTAGGGGGAAGGAGGAATGAGAAATTATTGCTTAATGGGTATAGAGTTTCAGTTTTGCAAGATGAAGAAAGTTATGGTGATGGATGTACAGTAACGTGAAAGCACTTACTATGATTGTACAGTGTTCAGGTGTACACTGAACAATATACCTACAATGGCTAAAATGGTAAACTTTATGTTATGCATATTTTAGCACAATTTAAAAATCACCTTTTTAAAGTATGTTATTCATTGTTTCACTCCATTCTAAGAGCAACCATCACCACCATCTAAGCTCAGAGCATTTTCATCATCTGGAAAACAAACCCTGTACTCATTAGCATTTTCTCTTCATTGTCCTCTCAAGCAGGCACTGGCAACAACTAATCTAATTTTTCTTTCTGTGAATTTGCCTACTTTAAACATTTCCAATAAATGACATAATACAATATGTGATCTTTGGTGACAGACTTCTTTTACTTAACATAATGTTCTTAAGGTTCACCCATGTTGCAGCATGTATAAGTACTTCATCCCTTTTTATGGTCAAATAATATTCCATTGTATGGATCTACCATATTTTGTTTATGCATTCATCAGTTAATGAAAATTTGTGTTGTTTCCACTTTTTGGTTATTCTGAATAAAGCTACTATTAATATCTGTGTTCAAAGTCTAGGGGGGACATTGTTTCACTTTTCTTGGGTATGTATCTAGGAGTGAAATTACTGGGATGTATGGTAATTCTATGTTTAACTCTTGAGAAAATGCCAAACTGTTTTCCAAAGAAGCTGTACAATTTTATCTTTCTACCAGCAATGTAAATTTTCCATATCCTTCCAAGACTTATTATTTTAGCCATCTTTATAGGTATAAATTGTTATGTCATTCAGTGTAGTTTTGATCTGTACTTTCCTGATGGCTAATAATGATGAATATCTTTTCATGTTCTTATTGATCACTTGTATATTTTCTTTAAAGAAATGTCTGCTCAGATTTTTGTCCATTTTTAAAGCTGGGTTATTTGTCTTTTTATTATTGAATTGTAAAGATTCTGTATATTTTCTGGATACAAGTTGCTTACCAAATATATGATTTACAAATATATATATATATTTTTTTCGGTACGCAGGCCTCTCACTGCCATGGCCTCTCCCGTTGTGGAGCACAGGCTCCGGACACGCAGGCCCAGCGGCCATGGCTCACGGACCCAGCCGCTCCGCGGCATGTGGGATCTTCCCGGACCGGGGCACGAACCCGTGTCCCCTGCATCGGCAGGCGGACCCCCAACCACTGTGCCACCAGGGAAGCCCTGATTTACAAATATTTTTACCATTCTGTAGGTCATTTCATTTTTTTGATGGAACCCTTTGAAACAGAAAAAATTTTAATTTTAATAAAACACAAGTTATTTTTCCTTTTGTCACTTGTGCTTTTGATATCATACCTAAGAAACCATTTCCTAATATATGGTCACAAAGATTTATTCCTATGTTTTCTTCTAAGAGTTTTATAGTTTTAGATCTTATATTTAGATCACTGATCAATTGTATATGTTGTGAGATAGGGGGTACAACTGCATTCTTTTGCATAGCCATCTAGTTGTTTCAGCTGCCTTTGTTGATAAGACCATTCTTTCCCATTTAATCATCTTGGCACCCTTGTTGAAATTAATTCACCAGAAATGTAAGGGCTAGTGTTATTTTTTTCATTCTTTTTTTCTTTTTGATTTAATTTTTGTGCATTACCTATTTTCTGCTTCCTAGTTTTCTGACCCTATGTTCTGATCATTCCAATCTGTTATTAAATACATTCACTGGATTTTTAATTTCAGATATTTAGTTCTAGAGTGTCCATTGAATTTTTATAAATGTCAAAGTTCTCCACTCTCATAAATTTGTTCTTTTTTCCCTTTTTTGAACATATTAATTGTAGTTATTTTTAAATCCTTGTGTTCATTCCAAGAACTGAAGCATTTGTTTTCTGTTTTTTTCTCTAGTTCATTGTTTTGTTATTATTGTTGTTTTCTCTATTCATATTTAATAATATTTTATTCAGTTATAGAATTACATATAAAAGAAACATAGAGATACAATGTAATATTATTTTGTCCCAGAGACGTTTTCCTTTTTTTTTTTTTTTTAAATTGAAATCCTGCTTATGTCAATCAGGAATTCAGCTGGATCTGGAAAGATCCCAATTTTAGTAAGACTCAATCTACCTCTGGTTTTTCCTGTTTCTAGGGCATGAATTTCTGGGTCTTTGATTTAGAGGCTGTTGGGTCTTTGTCTAATTCATTGTATAATACTTCAGGAAAGGCTGTTTATCCTTAAGAGTTTCACAGATCAAATTTCTAGCATATCACTTCTGATAACTCCGAAGTCTAGCACATAATTTGAGGATAAAAAGACCATGGCTTTACAGGTGCTTTCCCTCTGCAGGACTTTGTTTCCTAAGCACAGTGAGACTGATTTACATTTGGCTAAAACCCAAAAAGCAGTGGTCCAGCTACTCATCCTCACAGCACTCTTTGAAACGAACAGGTAACAAGTGAGGGTTTAATTGCTCTCAACTAATCCTTGTGTTTTTTCAATACATTTCTTAGTTAACAAAACTAATTTTGAGAAATGCTGTATCCTGTGTCACTGAGTGTATATAATTCATGACAACACATAGAGGTTCATAGTAAAAAAAAAAAAACTGTTTGATTTTGTTTAATCAGATATTTTCCCAACTTTTTAAAAATTGGAGATCTATTTTTAGGTGATAGATATTAACACTTTGCCAAACACATTTTGAAAAATATTATGAGAAGAAGGGTAATATCTGGACCTAAGCATATCTATCTATGACTAATATGGTAATTGAGAATGTAGGCATATAGGTTTGTTTACCCGGGAATAATTTTAAATATTTTGCAAGGATATTCATAATTCAATATGATAGTGCAAATTAAAAGTGCAATGATTGAAGGGGAAAAGAGGGGGTGGGAATGTTAAGCCAGGAATGAGTCATAAAGTGCATACTAAAATGAAGAGCACATTTTTTTACTGGCAAGCAATAAATTTCACTCAAGATTCTGATACTTAGAGTGGAAAAAAAATGAGGGGATGCACTACAAGAATGTTGTTTTTACTATCCTTAATTGTCGAGATGCAAAATTATTTATATTTTCACATATCTTAATAGATTCTTCACAATGATTTATTAAGGCAGAATCTATCAATATTGTTTTCATGTATGAGAACGTTAACACTTAGGAAAATAAGAAACTTGACCAAGTTTGCACAGGTAAAAAAGGCATTCAACTAATAGTTATTGACTCCATACAATGTGCCAGGCACATTACTGAATAAATTACAAGCTTATAGCATCTCTGAGGGACAGGTATTATGATCTACACTTCTTTGAAAGTAAATAAGTCTCAAACATACAACTGGTTTCAACATAGAAGATTGGTTAATAATCCCATCTTCATCCTCAAAAGTATGAGTAGTCAAATTAATTTCAACACTATAGTTACTTGTGGGTAAAAAGGAAGGAGCAGGAAATGTTCTCCAAACTCAAGTTCGCAAACAATATTTCTAGAGCCAAACTAAATATAGCCCTTTGTTATGAACCTCATGTTTGTGTGCCTGCTCCCCCTCCCCAGATTCATATGTTGAAACTCTAACTCCCAGTGGTATGATATTAGGAGGTGGGATCTTTGGGAGCTAATTAGGTTTAGATGAGGTCATGAGGGTAGAGCTCCCATCAGGATTAATGTCCTCATAAAAAGAGAAATAATCTAAAGCTCACCCTCTCAGTCATGTGAGGATACAATGAGAAGACAGCCCCTGCAGTCAGGAAGAAGATCCTCGCCAGACCCTGAATCTGCAAGCACCTTGATCTTAGACTTCCAAGCCTCCAGAACTGTGAGAAATAAGTGTTTGTTATTTAAGCCACCCAGTCTATGGTATTTTTGTTATAGCAGCCTGAATTGACTGAGACAGCCCTATAAGTTTTGGAAGAGTGGATCAAGGTGGAAAATAAAAAATATTAGGACAGGCATGTGATTTTGTTCCTAGCTTTCAATTGTTTCCAAAATTGAATAGAAAGGAAAACATTAAGTAGGCTGCTGGTGACAAATGGGCCACCATTCTTAGCTTCTGTTGATACTTTGGTCTTGCCTTAATATCATACTGCTTTTGGGCTTTTGGTGTTGCCTGTGAAGTCTGGGGTCAGCAAGGTCATCTTCCTTCTCTTTGTTAAAGGAAACTTGTTTAACTGTGCAGCAGTAGTTGTTAAAAAACACAAAACAAACACCAAAGGGCACTTGAGGGTCCCAAGTAATCCATTCAACCAAAGTTGCATCCGAAGTTCATTAAACCTTTGATCAATACTGTCTGGGCATGTGCCCAAGTGAAGCAACTCAAAAAAAGAAAACAAAAAAAACTAATTCCCATTTAAGTCCTAAGTTCTTTGTCTTGATGAATAATTTGTATATGGCAGAATTGTATCTGTTCCTTGTAAATGCTTACTGACTCAGGTTTCTTTTGCGATGAAGAACATCTTCCACAAAACTGGCGCCAAATGTTCTTGCTTAACTCCTTCAGGTGAGAATATGGGAGGTGTGTAGAATTTTTCTTAGTGCACTACTTTTTTGTTGGTGTTTCTCCTTTTTTTAAATTAATAGATCTTTATTGGAGTATAATTGCTTCACAATACTGTATTAGTTTCTATTGTACAACAAATGAATCAGCCATATGCATGCATATATCCCCTCCTTCTTGAGGCTGCCCCCCATTGTACCACTCTAGGTCATACAAAGCACCAAGCTGATCTCCCTGTGCTATGCTGCTTCTTCCCACTAGCTAACTATATTACATTCTGTAGTGTATATATGTGGATGCTACTCTCATTTCGCCCCAGCTTCCCCCTCCACTCCCATGTCCCCAAGTCCATTCTCAATGTCTAAGTCTTTATTCCTGGCCTGCCACTAGGTTCATCAGCACCTTTTTTTTTTTTTTTGATTCCATATATATGTGTTAGCATATGGTATTTGTTTTTCTCTTTCTGACTTACATCACTCTGTATGACAGACTCTAGGTCCATCCACTTCACTACAAATAACTCAATTTCGTTTCCTTTTATGGATGAGTAATATTCCATTGTATATATGTGCTACATCTTCTTTATCCATTCATCTGTTGATGGACATTTAAGTTGGATCCATGTCCTGGCTATTGTAAATAGTGCTGCAATGAACATTAAGGTGCATGTGTCTTTTTGAATTATGGTTTTCTCAGGGTATATGCCCAGTAGTGGGATTGCTGGGTCATATGGTAATTCTTTTTTTAGTTTTTTAAGGAACATCCATACTGTTCTGCATAGTAGTTGTATCAATTATATTACCACCAAAAGTGAAGGTGTGTTCCCTTTTCACCACACCCTCTCCAGCATTTATTGTTTCTAGATTTTTTGATAATGGTCATTCTCACTACTATGAGGTGATACCTCATTGTAGTTTTGATTTTCATTTCTCTAATAATTAGTGATATTGTGCATCTTTTCATGTGCCTCTTGGCCATCTGCATGTCTTCTTTGGTGAAATGTCTATTTAGGTCTTCCACCCATTTTTTAATTTAACTGTTTGTTTTCTTGATATTGAGCTCCATGAGCTGTTTCTACATTTTGGAGATTAATCCTTTGTCCATTGTTTCACTTACAAATATTTTCTGCCATTCAGAGGGTTGTCCTTTCATCCTGTTGATAGTTTCCTTTGCTGTGCAAAAGCTTTTAAGTTTAATTAGGTCCCATTCATTTATTTTTGCTTTTACTTTTATTACTCTAGGAGGTGGGTCAAAAAAGATCTTGCTGTGGTTTATGTCAAAGAATGTTTTTCCTGATTTCCTCTAAGAGTTTTATAGTGTCTTGTCTTACATTTAGGGCTTTAATCCATTTTGAGTTTATTTTTGTATATGGTGTTAGGTAGTGTTCTAATTTCATTCTTTTACATGTAGCTGTCCAGTTTTCCCAGCACCAATTATTGAAGAGGCTGTCTTTTCTCCATTGTATGTTTTGCCTCCTTTGTCGTAATTAGGTGACCATATGTGCGTGGGTTTATCTCTGGGCTTTCTAACCTGGACCATTGATCTATATTTCTGTTTTTGTGCCAGTGTCATACTGTCTTGATTACTGTAGCTCGGTAGTATATTTTGAAGTCAGTGAGCCTGATTCCTCCAGCCCCATTTTTTTTTAAATTTATTTATTTATTTTTGGCTGCGTTGGGTCTTGTCTCTGTGTGAGGGCCCTCTCCAGCTGCAGCGAGCAGAGGCCACTCCTCATCGCGGTGTGCAGGCCTCTCACCATCACGGCCCCTCCCGTTGTGGAGCACAGGCTCCAGACGCGCGGGCTCAGTAGCCGCGGCTCACGGACTCAGTCGCTCCACGGCATGTGGGATCCCCCCAGACCAGGGCTCGAACCCGTGTCCCCCGCACCGGCAGGCAGACCCTCAACCACTGTGCCACCAGGGAAGCCCCAGCCCCATTTTTCTTTCTCAAGATTGCTTTGGTTATTCAGGGTCTTTTGTGTTTCCATACAAACTGTAAAACTTTTTGTTCTAATTCTGTGCAGAATGCCATTGGTAGTTTGATAGAGATTGCATTGAATCTGTAGATTGTTTTGGGTAGTATAGTCATTTTCACAATGTTGATTCTTCCAATCCAAAAACATGGTGTATCTCTCCATCTGCTGATGTCATCTTTGATATCTTTCATCAGTGTTTTATAATTTTCTGAGTACAAGTCTTTCACCTCCTTAGGTAGGTTTATTCCTTGGTATTTTATCTCTGTGTTGCAGTGGTAAATGGCATTGTTTCCTTAATTTCTATTTCTGATTTTTCATTGTTAATGTATAGGAATGCCAGAGGTTTCTGTGCATTGATTTTGTATCCTGCAAATTCATTGATGAGCTCTAGTAGTTTTCTGGTAGTATCTTTAGGACTTTCTATGTATAGTATCATGTCATCTGCAAACAGTGACAGTTTTACTTCTTCTCTTCTAAGTTGTGTTCGTTTTCTTTCTTTTTCTTCTCTGATTGCCGTGACTAGGACTTCCAAAACTATGTTGAATAAGAGTGGAGAGAGTGCACATCATTTTCATGTTACTGATCTTAGAGGAAATGCTTTCAGTTTTTCACCATTGAGTATGGTATTTTCTGTGGGTTTGTCATATATGGCCTTTATTATGTTGAGGTAGGTTCACTCTATGCCCATTTTCTAGAGCTTTTATCATAAATGGGTGTTGAATTTTGTCAAAAGCTTTTTCTGCATCTATTGAGTTGATCATATGGTTTTTATTCCTTAATTTGTTGGTATGGTGCATCACATTGATTGATTTGCATATATTGAAGAATCCCTGCATCCCTGGGATAAATCCCACTTGATCATGGTGTATGATCCTTTTAATATGTTGCTAGTATTTTGTTAAGGATTTTTGCATCTATGTTCATCAGTGATATTGGTCTATCATTTTCTTTTTTTGTGATATCTTTTTTTGGTTTTGCTATCAGGGTGATGGTGGTTTTGTAGAATGAATTTGGGAGGTTTCCTCCCTCTGAAATTTTTTGGAAGACTTTGAGAAGGGTCAGTGTTAGCTCTTCTCTAAATGTTTGATAGAATTTGCCTGTGAAGCCATCCGGTCCTGGACTTTTGTTTGTTGGAAGATTTTTTTTTTTTTTTTTTGCAGTATGCGGGCCTCTCACTGTTGTGGCCTCTCCCGTTGCAGAGCACAGGCTCTGGATGTGCAGGTTCAGAGGCCATGGCTCACGGGCCCAGCCACTCCACGGCATGTGGGATCTTCCCAGACCGGGGAATGAAACCGTGTCCCCTGAATTGACAGGCGGACTCTCAACAACTGCACCACCAGAGAAGCCCCTGTTGGAAGATTTTTAACTACAGTTTCAATTTCATTACTTGTAATGTCTATTTATATTTTCTAATTCTTCCTGGTTAAGTCTGGAAAATTGTACCTTTCCAAGAATTTGTCCATTTCTTCGTGGTTGTCCATTTTATTGGCATATAGTTGTTTGTAGTAGTCTCTTATAATCCTTTGTATTTCTGCAGTGTCAGTTGTGATTTCTCCTTTTTTATTTCTAATTTTATTGATTTGCATCCTCTCCCTTTTTTTTCTTGATGCGTCTGGCTAAGGGTTTATCAATTTTGTTTATCTTCTCAAAGAACCAGCTTTTGGTTTTATTTATCTTTACTATTGCTTTCTTTGTTTCTATTTCAATTTCTGCTCTGATCTTTATGATTTCTTTCCTTTTACTGACTTTGGGTTTTCTTTGCTCTTCTTTCTCTAGTTGCTTTAGGTGTAGGGTTAGATTGTTTATCTGAGATTTTTCTTGTTTCTTGAGGTGAGATTGAATTGTTATAAGCTTCTCCCTTAGAACTGCTTTTGCTGCATCCCATAGTTTTGGGGTGGTCATATTTTCATTGTCATTTGTTTCTATGTATTTTTAAAATTTCTTCTTTGATTTCTTCAGTGATCTCTTAGTTATTTAGTAGCACACTGTTTAGCCTCCATTTGTTTGTGGTTTTTATGCTTTTTTCCCATAACTGATTTCCAATCTCATAGCATTGTGGTCAGAAAAGATACTTGATATGATTTCAATTTTCTTAAATTTACCGAGGCTTGATTTGTGACCCAAGGTATGATCTATCCTGGAGAATGTTCCATAAACACTTGAGAAGAAAGTGTATTCTGTTGTTTTTGGATAGAATGTCCTATAAATATCAATTAAATCCATCTTGTTTAATGTGTCATTTAAAGCTTGAGTTTCCTTATTTATTTTCTTTCTGGATGATCTGTCCGTTGGTGAAAGTTGGGTGTTAAATTCCCCTACTATGATCGTGTTACTGTCGATTTCTCCTTCCATGGTTTTTAACATTTGCCTTATGCATTGAGGTGCTCCTATGTTGGGTGCATAAATATTTATAATTGTTATATCTTCTTCTTGGATTGATCCCTTGATCATTATGTATGTCCTTCTTTGTCTCTTGTAATAGTCTCTATTTTAAAGTCTATTTTGTCTGATATGAGAATTGCTACTCCAGCTTTCTTTTGATTTCCATTTGCATAGAATATATTTTTCCATCCCTTCACTTTCAGTCTGTATGTGTCCCTAGGTCTGAAGTGAGTCTCTTGTAGACAGCATATATATGGGTCTTGTTTTTGTATCCATTCAGCCAGTCTGTGTCTTTTGGTTGGGGTATTTAATCTATTTACATTCAAGGTTATTGTCGATATGTATGTTCTGATTACCATTTTCTTAATTGTTTGGGTTTTTTTGGGGGGGGGGTCTTTTTCTTCTCTTGAGTTTCCCGCCTAGAGAAGTTTCTTTAGCATTTGTTGTAAAGCTGGTTTGGTGGTGCTGAATTCTCTTAGCCTTTGCTTGTCTGTAAAGCTTTTGATTTCCCCATCGAATCTGAATGAGATCCTTTCTGGGTAGTGTAATCTTGATTGTAGGTTTTTCTCTTTAATCACTTTAAGTATATACTGCCACTCCCTTCTGGCCTGCAGAGTTTCTGCTGAAAAATCAGCTGGTAACTTAATGGGGATTCCTTTGTATGTTATTTTTTGTTTTTCCCTTGCTGCTTTTAATATTTTTTCTTGAATATAATTTTTTGTTAGTTTGATTAATATGTGTCTTGGTGTGTTTCTCCTAGGGTTTATCCTGTATAAGACTCTCTTTGCTTCCTGAACTTGAATGACTATTTCCTTTCCCATGTTTGGGAAGTTTTCCACCATAATCTCTTCAAATATTTTCTCAGACCCTTTCTTTTTCTCTTCTTCTTCTTCTGGGACCCATATAATTCGAATGTTGGTGCATTTAGTGTTGTCCCAGAGGTCTCTGAGATAGTCTTCAATTTTTTTCATTCTTTTTCCTTTATTCTGCTCCTTGGCAGTTATTTCCACCATTTTCTCTTCCAGCTCATTTATTCGTTCTTCTGCCTCAGTTATTCTGTTATTGATTCCTTCTAGTGTATTTTTCATTTCAGTTATTGTGTTGTTCATTTCTGTTTGTTCTTTAGTTCTTCTAGATCTTTGTCAAACATTCCTTGTATTTTCTCAATCTGTGCCTCCATTCTAGTTCCAAGATTCTGGATCAACTTTACTATCATTACTCTGAATTCATTTTCAGGTAGGTTACCTATTTCCTCTTCATTTATTTGGTCTTGTAGGTTTTTAACCTTGCTCCTTCTTCTGTGACATATATTTTTGCCATCTCATTTTTTTTTTTTAACGAGTGAGATTGTGTTCCTGTTTTACTTTGTGTTTGGCCTGATGCTTCCAACACTGGAGTTTGTAGGTTGTTGGGTAGAGCTGCGTCTTGGTGCTGAGATGAGGACCTCTGGGAGAACTCACTCCAATGGATATTCCCTGGGGGCTGAAGTTGTCTGTTAGTCCAGTGCTTCAGACTCAGAACTCCCACCATAGGAGCTTCGGTCCAACCCCTGGCTAATGAACTAAGATCCCACAAGCCATGCAGGGTGGCAAAAAAATAAAAGGAGAACAATAATGAAGTAAAAAGTAAAATTAGACTAGGAAACTAACAGATATGTTAGAAAGAATATAAAAATAAAAATATAGATGAAACAAAAACCAGAAGGTAAAATAGAACCACAGTAGTAAAAAACAGGAGGAGAAAAAAAAGAAAAAAAGGTGGAAAAGGCCTTGGCTCGGGGCCTAAGCAGGGGGGAGATTTGGGTGGTGGGTGGGCCTATGCTTAGGACCCACAGGGCTAGAAAAAGCCCTGGAGGGGGTGGGAGTGAGGCTTTGGCTCAAGGGAACAGAAAGGGCCCAGGTGTGCCCCTCTCCTCTGGTCTCAGAGGGTGGGGGACACCACCTCGGTGCCCAGCAGCTCCCCGAGCCTGAGTGAGCATGGCAAACGCCCTCTGCTCCTCTCCTGCTCCCAGAGGGCCCCTCCCACCTCCCTCTCCTGTTCTCTCCCAGCATCCCTCCTACACACCCAGGACCAACCCAGCCCAGAGGGGACATCTGCAGGCACTGGACCCAGCCTGAGAGCCAGGCAGACTTCCCCAGCCCATTGGGTAGGGGATATTCTGGGCATGCTCCTCCTGATCCAAGTCCCCCAGGCATGGGAACCCCACCCTCTCTTAGCCACCCCTCAGGGGTGCCAGTCCTGTCCAGCCTCCAGTTATCCTCCCCCCTCAGTTTCCCCAAGTCCTACCAGTTTACTTGGTGGCTCCTCTCATCTCCTTGGGCATCGGGGTCCCCCACCAGAGTCCAGCAGTTGCTCTACTTGTGGGGAGATGCGAACTTCGCGTCTTCCCACACCACCATCTTGACTCTGCCCTCCCCCGCCCGTGTTTCTTCTTCTACTTGTTCTTTTCATTTATTTATATATAAGGGTAGTTTGAATAAATCAGTGATTAAGGAAATCATATTCTAATACCAAGGGATAATTTCCTGTACAAATCTCATTTTAATAAAATTAAATGGAGGCCTAGTGAGGGAGAGAGGAATGGGTTCTCAAGTGGCATAGAGAAAAATATTTTTAATATATATATAAAAAATAGGTCCCAACTTTGTTATCACTTTATTTTATATATAAAATTCATTGATTATAAGTTTACATAAATGTACACATACTATGATATAATGCATACTCCCTGTATGCTTCTTAGTATGTTCTCTTTTTATTTTATTTTATTTTTTTATTGTTTGGGCCATGCTGCACAGCTTCAGGATCTTAGTTCCCCAACCAGGAATGGAACCTGTGCCCCCTGTTGAAGTGCAGAGTCCTAACCACTGGACCACCAGGGAAGTCCTCAGTATGTTCTCTTTTTAATTTCCCATTGTTACTTGAGTTAGGTGAAATCTTCTCCTCTCTTATTCTAATATTGCCACCACCTCCCACAAACACTGATACAGGGAAACCATCTTATAATTTAGTATATAGACAACTATATATTTCCATGCTTTATATTAAATGAATAAATGTATCTGTCTATACAAACATTCACATATATGTGAGATTTTAAGGCCTTTGATTAGTTTACCAAAATGGCATGATAGTAAATTCACCTTTTTTAAATACACATTTTATATCTTTCTCCTCTTTTTTTTTTTTTTTTTTTTTTTTGAGGTGCACGGGCCTCTCACTGTTGTGGCCTCTCCCATTGCGGAGCACAGGCTCTGGATGCGCAGGCTCAGTGGCCATGGGTCACGGGCCTAGACGCTCCATGGCATGTCTGATCTTCCTGGACCGGGGCATGAACCCGTGTCCCCTGCATCAGCAGGCGGACTCTCAACCACTGAGCCATCAGGGAAGCCCTATCTTGCTCTTCTTTAACAAAAGTTCTTGGAAATACTTTCAAGTCAAGTAGTGTGATCCTAATTTATTCTTTTTAATGATCATAAAATATTCCAAAATATGGGTTTTACCATAATTTGTTCAATCATATCCTTATTCACAGTCTTTCCATTTGTTTCCAGGATTTTTTTTTTTTTTTTTTTTTTTTGTGGTACGCAGACCTCTCACTGTTGTGGCCTCTCCCGTTGCAGAGCAGAGGCTCCGGACGTGCAGGTTCAGAGGCCATGGCTCACGGGCCCAGCCGCTCCGCGGCATGTAGGATCTTCCTGGACCGGGGCACAAACCCGTATCCCCTGCATCGGCAGGTGGACTCCCAACCACTGCGCCACCAGGGAAGCCCCAGGGTTTTTTTTTATCTCTAATAAGTGTGAACAATTCTGCATTAATTATTCTTGTACATATTTCCATACACTTCGATGCTTTTAATTCTTTAGAATAGATGCCTCAGAGAGGAATTACTAGGTCAAAGTGTGTAGCAGTTACTATGGGCTGGACAGTGTGACTCAGGCTCTGTCATCTTCTTGGATCCCCAGTTCATGGTCCTAATCAGCTGGAAGGAGATAAGAGCTAGAGGACACACTCAACATGGGAGGTTCATACAGGTCTGGCCCAGCAGGAGTACTGTTATGCATTGAATACTTGTATCCTAGCCCCAACATTCCTATGTTGAAATCCTAACTTCCAAGCAATGGTATTTCAAAGTGGAACCTCTGGGAGGTAATTAGATTTAGATGAGACCATCAGGGTGGGGCCTCCAGGATGGTATTAGTGTCCTTATAAAAAGAGAAAGAGAGACCAGACAACTTACCAGTCCTGCTCAGTCACTCACCAGAATTCAGTCAAGTGAGACAGGAATAGATAATCTAACTACATTCCAAGGAAATAGAGAAAAATCAATTTTGGAGAGCAGTGGGCATTCCCTATCAATACATGTGTGTGTGTTTCACTAAATAGCAGTAGTTTGTTTTTCAAAAAGTCTCTAATTTCACATTTCTTCCTGGCTTGGTATAGGTGTTATAGATCTTTTTAGCTTTGACACTATCATGATTGTAAAGTGATCTATTTTTAAATTTTAATTTGCATTTGTTTTTCTGACAACAAGTAAATTTGAACATCTTTTCAAATGTTTGTGGGCCACTTGGATTTACTTCTCTGTGAATTGCTAATTCATGTGCTTTGCCTAATTTTTAATTGAGGTTTCTGTTGATTTCTCATCAATTTGTAAGAGCTTTGTTATAGGTATTAACCTCTAAATCACAAATATCTTTTCCAAATCATTTTGTCTTTATGGCATTAGTGGTATCTTTTCCTGTAAAAATGTTACATTTTTAAATGATAATTTTTTTTTTCTCTGACAGTTTCTAGTATACCACCTTGGTTAAAAAATTCTCCTCCATATACATTATGCATATTGTCTCCCACATTTTTATGAGTGATTTTACTGTACTTCTAAAGTTTAAATATTTAATCTATCAAGATATTATTCATGTTGAAGGAAGTAATAAAACGTGGATATGGATAGAGAGGCAAATTCTGAATAGTAATACGGATTATTTCAAACAAAGTTTTTGGTGGAGCACTGACCTGTACAGATAGAGTTTAATTTTAATTTCTTACAAATGTATAAGGGTACAACTCTAAGTTTTTGGTTTCTCAGTAATATTATATTTCAGCCAATAGTAAAAACTTTCTTGTCATTTTTCCCCCATTGTTCATCTCTTCAAGCATGTGAAAACAGGTCAATGAAATCACCATAAAAGCCTCTTGAGATTTTATAAGGAAATGAACATTCACTATCCCATTGTGAAGAAGAGAAGCTTTATCCAGGCTTATCCAGGAACTGATCAAATTCTGTGAAATTCATCACTTCATCTCATAGGAAAAAATGTCACTATAAAAAGTAACTGCAGACTTAAAACTATGATAAAAGTAATAATAAAAATCTATGCCATTAAGGAAACTGCGAGATGTATGTGATGTCCCACACACAGACACATTTTTTTCTTCATTCCGTTCGCCTTTATGTTCAGGAAGTAATTGTGACCCATTGATTCTTTCCTTTCATTGTCAAAGAAAAATGTCAAGGTTAGAAACCACTTCCAGTCACATGACTCCATAGCTATACTTTCCTTTCACTTTATTCTTTGAAAAGCCCTTTGCTTGGGCTTAGTAAGGCAAGTTGAGTGTCTGAGATCTAAAATGTCATAAAGAAATGCTCTTGTTAAAAAAATCACATTTCCATGAACAGAAATATTCAGAACACAAGGAGAGGATAGCACATTTTAAAATACCAGAGTAAACCATGGTATTCTTTCCCCAATCAGCTGTACACAGCTTCTGTTAGATTGTATGCTAACGGAGCCCTCACACACAGAATGTCACTGACATGAAGAAATTCTAAGAAAAATTTTTAAATGAAGTTTGATTTTCCTGGCAGACATTGCTAAAGCTATTCCAGTTTAGATGTTCTGAGCACAGCCTTGAATTTCAGCACTTCTCCAGTTTCAATCACTTCCACAGGCATATCTTTATTTAATCATTTCAGTTTGAAAGCATATTTGTTGTCCATTTTAAGCACATTTCTTTCATTATCACTTTGTCACCCCAAAATAGTATTTTCTTGAGGGCTCATTTTTATTTAGCAAAAGTGACCATAATGCCCTTTAAAAGTTGTGAAATCTTCTTTTGAATATTTTCAAATACCTAGAGCTTCAGACTCAAAGATTTTCAGTGATTTAACTTGTATTCAAGTATCAGGCTAAAATATGTTAGAAGAAAGAAAATAGTGTGTAGGCTAAGGTGGTGATTTCTTAATTGTAAAAATTGGAACTACTTAAACAAACTAGTTTGGTAGGAACCTTTCCTGGGACTACTCTATTTTATTGAAAGCATTTTCTAGTGTAATAATTAATTACTGCCTCTTGAAGAGAGTCACCACGATTCAGCTGGTTTCTCCCTCTTCTTTGTGTTGTGCTTTATGTTTGGGAGTGGCTTGGCTCAGTAACTTCTCTGATAATTATTAATTATCATTGCAGCCAACCTAGAGGTTATCATACTCAGTAAGTCAGAGAAAGACAAACATTGTATGAGACCACTTATATGTGGAATCTAAAAAATGATGCAAATGAACTTATTTACAAAACAGAAACAGACTCAGAGACATAGGGAACAAACTTATGGTTACCAAAGGGGAAAGAGTGGCAGCAGGGATAAATTAGGAGTTTAGCATTAAAAGATACACACTACTATATCTAAAATAGAGAATCAGGGACTTCCCTGGTGACTCAGTGGTTGAGAATCCACCTGCCAATGCAGGGGACACAGGTTCATTCCCTGGTCTGGGAAGATCCCACATGCCACGGAGCAACTAAGCCCATGAACCACAACTACTATGCCTGTGCTCTAGAGCCCGTGAGCCACAACTACTGAGCTCATGTGCCACAACTACTGAGCCTGCACCCCACAACTACTGAAGCCCACGTGCTTAGACCCCGTGCTCCACAAGAGAAGCCACTGCAATGAGAAGCTCATGCACCGCAACAAAGAGTAGCCCCTACTCGCTGCAGGTAGAGAAAGCCCACATGGCCAAAAATTTTTTAAAAAACTAAAAATAAATAAAATAAAATAGATACTCAACAAAACCTACTGTATAGCACTGGGAACTATATTCAATAGCTTATAATAACCTATAATGGAAAAGAAGCTGAGAAAGAAAATATGTGTATATATACATATGTGTATATATATATGAATCACTTTGCTGTTCACCAGAAACTAACACAACATTTTTAACCAAATATACTGCAATAAAAAAATTTTTTTTAAACTATCACTGCATCCAGATGTAATGAAAAATGTAATCATTCTGAGTTATATTTAACTATCAATTACCTAGTTGGGGTCTGGAGATTTCTGAGAAACTGAGGAAAGTTAAGGTTGCTTTTCCATGAAGAATGAATTGGTGGGTTGGTGAGGTGTTTCTTCAGCCCATTAATGGACCTCACTCTAAGGATCAGTTTCCTCCTTGTAGTGGTTATCTATTGCCGTGTAACAGTACTGACACGAACACAGCCATTAAAAGTATACACGTTCATTCTCTCACAGTTTCTTTTTGTAGGAGTCTGAGTAGAGCTTGGTTAGGTTCTCTGCTTCAAGGTCTCACAAAGTTTGAAGTCAAGGTGTTGGTTGGACCTGTGGTCTCATCTGAGGCTGAATTAAGATCCACTTCCAAACTGTGGTTGTTGGTAGAATTTAGTTCTTTGCAGGGTCTTAAAGCCCTACTTTCTTGCCAGCTGTTGGCCAGAGACTGCCCTGCATGCCTTGCCACTTGGCTCCCTATGTGGGCAGCTCATGATATGACATCATAGCTGGTTTCTTTAAAACCAGTAAGAGAGGTACTTCCCTGGTGGTGCAATCGTTAAGAATCCACCTGCCAATGCAGGGGACACAGTTTCAAGCCATGGTCCGGGAAGATCCCACATGCCACAGAGCAACTAAGCCCATGTGCCACAACTACTGAAGCCCACACACTTAGAGCCTGTGCTCTGCAGCAAGAGAAGCCACCACAGTGAGAAACCCATGCACCACAATGAATAGTAACCCCTGCTTGCAACTAGAGAAAGCTCACACCCAACAACAAAGACCCAAAGCATCCAGAAAAAGTAAATAATAAGTAAATAAATTTAAAAAAATAAAGCCAGTGAGAGAGAGAATCTTCTAGCAAGACCAGCCTACATTTTTTCAGCTTTATTGATGTATAATTAACAAATAAAATTTTATATATTTAAGGTATACAACTTGATATTTGGATATACAGATATCAGTATATTGTGAAATGATCACAGTCAAGCTAATTAACATTCTATCACCTCATATATTTACTTCTTTCTTTCTTTCTTTCTTTCCTTCTTTCTCTTTCTTCTTTTTGTGGTAAAGATACTTAAGACCTACCCTCAGAAAATTTCAAGTATACAATACAATTTTGTTAACTATAGTCACCATGCTGTACATTAGATCTCCAGATTTTATTCATCTTACATAACTGAAACTTTGCACTCTTTGACCAACATCTTCCCATTTTTCCCTTCTCCAGTTCCTGGCAACCACCATTCTACTCTCTGCATGCATGAGTTTGACTATTTTAGATTTCTCACTTAAGTGGGATTATGCAGTAGTTGTCTTTCTGCATCTGGCTTATTTCATTTAGCATAATGTCCTCCAGGTTCATCCATATTGTAACAAATGACAGGATTTTCTTCTTTTTAAAGGAATGTATATGTATATACATTCTCTTTTTCTATTCATCTGTTGATGAACATTTAAATAGCTTCCATTACTTAGCAATTATGAATAATGCTGCAATGAACATGGGAGTACAGATATTTCTTCAAGATCTAGATTTCAATTCATTTGAATATACACCCATCCAGAAGTGGGACTGCAAGATCATATGGCAGTTCCATTTTTAATGTCTTGAGGAATCTCCATACTGTTTTCCATAGTGGCTGCACCAATTTACACTCCCACCACCAGTGTACAAGGGTTCTCTTTTTCCACATTTTTTGCCAACACTTATCTTTTGTCTTTTTGATAACTGCCATTGTAACTTTAGTGAGGTTTTAATTAAAGTAACTATTATTTAGAATTTCTCACTATAACATGAAGTAAAAAATTAGTAGGTCTAACAATTCTTAAACACTACGAGATTACCTAAAGCTGTGTTATATATTCAAAACAGACAAGTAAATTTTATAAAAATGATGAGGTACTACATATCACCTCACAACATTTTCTTTTAAAGAAGAGATTTGGACTTATTTAGGAATTTTCAAAATGAAAAGATCTATTATTTGCAGCCAGGTGATCTGGTTATTTCATGGATATGATGATATTTATTAAATGGTTTAAAATTCACATGAATGTATTAGTTTGGGAATTGTTTTCCCCAGCACCTATGCTGAGCAAGACACTTGGAGAGTAAACAAGTTATCCTTGGAGGTGAGAAGAGGGAGAACTTGATTCTGATTGAGGTGATCACAGAGGGCTTCAAGAGGTGATACTTTTTCTTTTTCAGATTCTTTTCCATTATAAGTTATTATAAAATATTGAGTATAGTTCCCTGTGCTATACAGTAGGTCCTTGTTGTTTATTTATTTTATATATAGTGGTGTATATGTTACTTTCAAAGAAGATGATTCTTAAAAATTATTTGCAACTGGGAAAAAACTGTAAAAGATCATCTAGTCCAATGACATTCTTTTTATTTTTATTTTTTGGTTTAAGAAAGAAATGGAAAATTTTATTCAAGCCAACCTAAGGATTATAACCTGGGAGACAGTGTTTCAGAAAGCTCTGAGGACTGTTCCACCCCTTAGAGGTCAAAGCACAATTATATAAGTTTTTGAGGCAAAGGGTTAAGGGTCAAATAACATCTTATTGACAGTTTACACAATCCAGATTTCACATATAAAACACTGAGTGGTAGGTCATGGGTCATCAGGGCCCTTTACAAGATTAAGAAGGAAGGTTATCTCCTAAGGAGGTCTGGTTAGTGCAGATACACAATATACACTAAAGGAAAGGACCCTCAAAAAAGCATGTTTAAATTTTTCTTGCAATGACATTCTTCTACAAGGTTAAAGACTGGCCTGCACACCCGTGGGCCATATATATACAGCTGGTAATAAAGCTGGGCATTCAATCCTAGTATGTGGATACTCTACCTTTCCTCCTTCTTTATGCTATTTCTATCTTTAAGGATTTCCCAGGCAGAAGTGAGGGGTTTGATATGACTCATGATATTGGCATTTGGTGAAAAAGTCCTTTATCATAAATGGAGCTCATTTATCCCTTCCATGAATATTCTAGGCTCCTTACTTTGAAAATACGAAAAATCTTTTCTTAGGCAAAATGAACAGAGGTTTGGAATGGAGATCCAATTGTCCCAAAGTGGGGATGGTACAAAATGGACTAGAAGCAAAAGACATTTTCTGGAAAGAAGTTTGGCCAGAAACATTTCAAACATTCTGACTTGCTAATATCTATAAGGAAAAAAAGTAACAACGAAGATTTATATATATAAATGCTCACAAGAACATTATTTATAAAACAAAATTTCAAAACTATGTTTAATTAAGATGTTATGATTTTAAACAATAAAGGATATAAATGTTACATTCATTATACAGCTGGTCCCTGACTTAGGATTGTTCGATTTACGATCTTTTTATTTTATGATGGTGTGAAAGCAATATGCATTCAGCAGAAACTCTACTTTGAATTTTGAACTTTGATCTTTTCCAGGTCTAGTTATATGTATATCATGTTCTCTCCTCTCTCCTGATGCTAGGCAGCCACACGATCACAAGGATAAACAAGGGATTCACTTACATCCATTCTGCTTTTCACTTTTAGTACAATCTTCAATAAGTTACATGAGATATTCAACACTTTTTTATAAAATAGGCTTTGTGTTAGATGATTTTTGCCCAGCTGTCAGTTGATGTAAGTGTTCTGAGCATGTTTAGGGTAGGCTAGACTATGAAATTTGTTGGGTTACATGTATTAAATGCATTTTTAAAAATTAATTAATTTTATTTTTGGCTACGTTGGGTCTTCATTGCTGTGCGCAGGCTTTCTCTAGTTGCAGCGAATGGGGGCTACGCTTCGTTACGTGGCACAGACTTCCTATTGTGGTGGCTCCTTTTGTTGTAGAGCACGGGCTCTAGATGTGCAGGCTTCAGTAGTTGTGGCACGTGGGCTCAGTAGTTTTGGCTCACAGGCTCAGTAGTTGTGGCTCGAGGGCTTAGTTGTTCCGCAGAAGGTAGGATCTTCCTAGTTCAGGGCTTGAACCCATGTCCCCTGCATTGGCAGACAGATTCTTAACCACTGTGCCACCAGGAAGTCCAAATGCATTTGACTTAAGATAGTCTCACTTCTGTGGGTTTACTTGGGACATAGTCCCATCAAAAGTGGAGGAAAATGTGTAGTCTCAGTTTGGTAACATATTATCTATAGAGGTAAGTCTCCAGAGGTTAAAAACTTCAAAACGGGGCTTCCCTGGTGGTGCAGTGATTGAGAGTCCGCCTGCTGATGCAGGGGACACGGGTTTGTGCCCCAGTCCAGGAGGATCCCACGTGCTGCGGAGCGGCTGGGCCCATGAGCCATGGCCGCAGAGCCTGTGCATCCGGAGCCTGTGCTCCGCAACGGGAGAGGCCACAGCAGTGAGAGGCCCGCGTACCGCCAAAAAAAAAAAAAAAAAAAAAAACTTAAAAACGACTGTTTCTTAAGTTTTTTCCTATTTTATACTTCCCACATTTTCAATGCATTACTTTTAATAGCAAAAAGAAATACATTTTTTTTTCAAATGATGCTCATCCATACTGTTCTATTGGATTATTAAATTATAAGATCATGATATCTTAAATTGATATTCCTTTGTATTGTGAATCTCTATTTTGGGTTAAGTCCAATATATCTATCTGATATAATGGAACTATCAATAGAATGGTAACTTATCAGGTGGAGCCATGCTAGTCAAAATCAAGACCAGCCCAATGGTACTGTCATTTTGGCGGTTTGCAGAATTACCACAAATTATAAAAATGGATTCCCAAGTTGCCCCAAAGTTTACTGGCTCAAATGAAGGCAGTTTCAATTTGGTTAAACTCTTCAAGAGGATAGTCATTAACATTTTGAAAACCTCCATCATTTGTTATTCCTGAAAAGTCCATGAAATGGAAACTCTATTTTAAAATTCCTATATTAACATAAAGTAAGAAGTTTACTTTTTCTTTTTCTCAGTTGTTTTTATGGCACTAGATGCTTGGAGACAAAGCTAACACTAGAAATTTTGAAAACATGGCTTCAAAGAACAGTTCCACTGTCTTATTGATAAGCTCATATATTATCATTAAAACCATTTGAATTCTGTCTTCAGAATATAATAGTTCTTTGAGAAAAACTGGGAGATACTTCAAGAATAATGCATTTTGTCCATCATCTACATTTATCTGTCATTTCAATACTGATTTTTTTTCCCTGTGGGAAAAAAAGAAACTTTTACCACTGTTTTCAACATGCTGTCAAGGACGTCTTTATTGTCATTCCGGGAGTTGTCTATGTAATTCCTTCCTCCCTGCTAGAATATGTTGACCCTCCTTATTCAGCCAGAATAAAGTAGGTCATGATGGCACTACCCACCTCCTACATAGAACTTCTCTTTCTCTCAGGAAAGAGACAAAAGAACCTTTGAGAATCAAAATCACTTCTACTTCGTTTCCTCAGTGTTCTTTTCAGGTGGAATTTGGAAACTAACTGAGGTTGAACATTAATTAAGGTCTAAAAATTCACAAACTTCCCCTCAAAATCAACCCATTCTTAAGTTGTCCTGCTTACTGATGAAAGAGAGAAAGGAGAAAGCCAGAAAAATAAGATTTCCTGAAAACTCAGAGACAGAATGTGTTCAACAGAGAAGCCCAGGGAAAGTGGCAGTTCCAATACGCCTCTTCTTTTATTCTTCTTTAAATAAGAAAATATGGACATTATGGAATGCTGTAAAAGACATGGTTTCTGAGAGCAGGTTTTTGTGTGTGTGTTTTATTGCTAAAATGATTAAAATTAAGTTTTACTTGTTCAATTTAGTTTTTCAGAAAGTTAAGGATTAGAGCACGCTCCCAAAATTAGGAGGAAAGAGTAACAAATATATAATGAATTATTTACTTATATTAGGTTAATGCATTTAATGAGAACAACCTCTGAGACATTAATTGGTTCAGTGCCTAATGGCTAAGATATAGTTTGACCAGCCTTGGGGACAAGTTATCAAGTGTCAATGAGTGTCATTCTTCAAAATTTAGTAACAATCTCAGTGATGTAATTAACATCCTTTATGGGCTTCCCTGGTGGCACAGTGGTTGAGAGTCCGCCTGCCAATGCAGGGGACACGGGTTCATGCCCCGGTCCGGGAAGATCCCATGTGCCGCAGAGTGGCTGGGTCCATGAGCCATGGCCGCTAACCTGCACGTCCGGAGCCTGTGCTCCGCAACGGGAGAGGCCACAACAGTGAGAGGCCCGCATACTGCAAAAAAAAAAAAAAAAATCCTTTACTTATTTTGAGTTAATTTTTCATGCAATTTTTAATTTTTTGCTTTTGCAGATATGAATAGAAGATTTGCTGTTAGGAAATTATGCACAAGACCCATTAGTGAAACCCCCATGTCCATCATCCATCCATCCATTATTTTATTATCTTATTCATTCTGCAAAATTTATTGTCATGTGTCATGCACCATCCTAGACACTGTGAATATACAACCAAAAATGATACACTCCCTTCCCTCAAGGAGTTCACAGTCTAATTAGCAAAACAGATTTGCAAGATAATAAATACAATATTGTATTTTAAATAATATTTTAAACATATATGCAGCTCACAGGGAGACACACAAAAGAGAATTGTAAATTCTACTACAAATAAGGAATATTAGAAAAGATTTCACAGAATATATTTAAGCAGAGAACCGTGCTAAAGTCTTATTAAAATGATATAGATTAATCTTACCTTGAATCCTTGCCCACAAAAAACAAAATTAAGTTACTATTTCTTATTAGATTTGGAGCTCAAGGAGATCAATTAATTTGCCTGACGTTGCTTAGTGACTAGAAGTCCTGTCAGATTCTGAACCCAAGCCATTATCTCTCCAAAACCCACAGGCTTTCTACTACACAGCCTTGCTCATTCCCATGCCTCTTTGTGAGCCCTCTGTAAAAATTTCTCTCATGCCTCTGCTTACTTTTTTCAAGACTATTTGTATTCAAGACATTTCTTCCTTTATTGACCCTTCATTGTGAAATAGGAGGGAAGAGGGCAGGGCACTACCTTTGAAAGAATGACATAACCATGGAGGATACAACATAAACTGGTTAGAACCAACTAGGCCCAAGATGGCAGAAGATTCGCCTTCCAGTAGACCTTGAGCCTCATTATACACTCACTGTAATACTTTAGCATATGCTAAATGACACACCCACAGGTGCCATGACCTGAGGTGGACCATAAGAAACCAAAAAAGTGGGCAGTGGCCCAATTCCTGGAAATCCCCGCCTTTTCCCCCGAAATAGTTGGAATAATCCTCCCACTTGTTAGCCTATGAAATTGCCCAGCTCATAACAACTAACCACCCCATATTTCAGGGCAGCTCTCCCTTTTTGAGATGAACCGGATTCTGTCTATGGAATGTCCATCTCTCTAAACAAATCCACTTCTTATTTATCACTTTGCCTCTTGCTAAATTCCTTCTGCACTGAGACATAAAGAACCTGAGCTTCATTAAATCCTGAGATCAGGTGTGCAATCTCAATTAAAAGACAGTGGTGTTGCAGGAAAGAAAGTGGGGCATGAGAGGATGGTCATGTCCTGGGTCTCAGGCAAGTCCCTGGGATGGCTTCCATGTGTGGGTTCTTGGCTTCTCACAGGAAGTCATAGTAGAGCGAAAGAAGGTTTATTCACGAAGATACACACTCCACAGGCAGAGTGTGGGTCATCTCAGAAGGTGAGAGGCCCCAGGATATGGGGTTGTCAGTTTTCATAGTGATGGGTAATTTCATAGGCTAAAGAGTGGTAGGATTATTCCAACTTTTGGGGGGAAGGGGTGGGTATTTCCAGGAATTGGGCCACCACCCACTTTTTGGCCTTTTATGGTCAGCCTCAGAACTGTCATGGCACCTGTGGGTGTGTCATTTAGCTTGCTGATGTATTACAATGAGCGTATACTGTGGCTCAAGGCCTACTGGAACTCAATCATCCGCCATCTTGGACTTAGTTGGTTCTAACCAGTTTATGTTGTATCCTCCATGGCTATGTCATTCTTTTAAAGGTTGTGCCTTGCTTCCTTCCTGTCTCAGTAGGTTTGAGTCCCAGCCCGTGGGTTCAAGTCCCAGTCTGAGTTTTGGCTGAGGTGTGCGGTTTCAATTGTATTTAGATTCAAGGAACTATGGAATCTTGGGACTGAAAGAGATATTTGAAGCCATTCACTCAACATTGTTCCTTCACAACAGGACAAAAAAAAAAAAAAATACTAAAGGTTCCAGATAAATTAAGTGACTTGAGTAAGACCATAAAGCTGTTTAGTTACAGAGTAGCCCCAGAAGCACCTAGGGCAGGCCTCTTCCCTTATGCCTAAATTATCCCTTCTCTGGGTGGTCATAATACCCAGAGCCCATCTCCAATTGAAAATTTGTTTTAGAGAAGAACTGGCTTTCTTCTTTTTGTCCTCAAAAAATATGCTAAGTATATGGGGTTGGAAATCCCAGAGGTCATGAATAAAATGTAAGAACAAAATAAATAACTTGGTTCAGGATAAGAAATGCAAAGGGACTGGGGTGTGAAAGAATAAGAGGAGAATCAAGAAAGCAAAGCATTCAAGCTGGAGCCCTAAATTGTCAAGGTCCAAGAGCATTAGGGGAAGCATAATCAGCATTTTAATTTAGTTGTCTGGCTGCAAGTTGAATCCTCTTTGTCTTCTTCAGCTTTCCAGAAAACCTACCATAGGCATCAACACCTTGTAGTATGGAAACAAAGGAAAAGGAATTACATCCCACTTTGGGGTTTATGTTGTCAAATAAAAAACAAATCCTGATTTAGTAAGGAGAGACTAATGTCTCTAATGTACAATGAAAGGATCATTGTAAGCAGATAGGGTGGGGGGCCTCAGGAGAAAGAGAACCAGGCATGGCTTTCTTAACATAAGAGAAGCCTGTTTTGGCCTAAGCCATTTTGCGATAAGCCTGGCCACAAGGCTTTTCCTTGAACAGGTCTCAGCAATTAATGATCTTAAGGGAACAAAAGAATGCAGACCATTATCAGACAAGAGAAGTAACAATAGCAAAGATAATAGGTCAGTTGTAAAGACTCCCAGTTCTGTTTCAGTGGCAAAGATTAGCCTGAAGCACTGAGCCAGCAGATCAACTGGAACCTAAAGGATGATTATGTTGACCTTTTCTGACCCTCGGGACTTCAATCCACTAAAGATGGAACTCTCAACCACCCAAGCCCCTCATGAATATGCATGTACCTTTAGCTTAAAACTGTCCCAATTTTACTGTGCAGGGAGACACTGCTTTGGGAAAGATCCCTGGTGTTTTCCTTACCTGCTGCAGGTAATAAATCCTTCCTTCTCCCAATATTTGGTTTGGTTGGATATTTTGGCTCAACACTCACCAAGAAGTGAACCCAGTTTCCAGGTAACATCATGACAAGAGGATGAAGGGGCAAGGACTATTGCAGTGTGGGGAGGGAGACTATTACAATACCGAGAACTCTGACCAGATCATCGGCAAGTGTCTTAAGGGTTAAGCACAAAGGTTTTTCATGGGGGGGAATGAACAAGTCTAGAAAGAACCAGGTGTGAGGAAGTGGGCATGATGGGAGAGTAGAGCTGAGAATGTTTGACCCGGAGGCCAGCGTGTTCTCAGAAGGGGCTGTGTGCTGCCTGGCTAAAACTGAGGATAGGTCAAGTTTGGACAACTGGGGGAAGGCGAGAAACTTACTCAAAGTTTGATTAAGGAATTCCCTGGAAGTCCAGTGGTTAGGACTCTGTGCTTTCATTGCCTAGGTCCCAGGGTTCAATCCCTAGTCAGGGAGCTAAGATCCTGCAAGCTGCGTGGTGTGGCCAAAATGATAAATAATAAAATCAATCTTAAAAAAAAAAAAGAATACTGAGAATGGTTAAAAAAAAAAAGACACGGGACTTCTCTGGTGGTCAAGTGGTAAAGAATCCGCCTTCCAATGCAGGGGACATGGGTTCGATCCCTGGTTAGGGAAGTAAGATCTCACATGATGCTGGGCAACTAAGCCCACGCACCACAACTACTGAGTCCGCCCACCTCAACTAGAGCCTGCATGCTGCAAACTACAGAGTCCACGTGCTCTGGAGCCTGTGCATCACAACTAGAGAGAGAAAACCTGCACACCACAGCTAAGAGAAAGAGAAGCCCACACGCGGCAACGAAAAGCCCGCAGGCCACAATGAAAGATCCCACGTGCCGCATCTAAGACCCAATGCAGCCAAAAAAATAAAGGAAAAAAAAGAGACAAATAAAAATTTAAAAAAAAACAGGAAAAAAATGTTTGATTAATAAGCATTTTACTCCCATTGATCAGGAAGCACAAGCAGTTCAGCTAATATTTATAGGGCAAGGAATAGGAATTTAGATGGATTTTATCTGGTCTTATCACAGGTAAATGGGGGAGGGGAGAGTGGGCACCCATGAGTCTTACTTAGATCAGTTCTTAAGGGCAGAGTGGTTTCTTGCAGTAAGTCCTTTTCCAGAACACAAAGGTTGAGGGGAGAGATCTTAAGCTTTGCTGTTTTTAGGAACACAGGGATCAGGGAAAATTCAACATTGTCACCTTGGAGCAGAAAGAAGGAAATAGCTGTGAGAGGTGAGGTGGGAGTCTGGTAAGGGTCCTGTGGAAATAGAAATTTGAAGTCACCAAAATGATACCTGAAGTCTCCTGATACACAAAGAAATCTTGTGCAAGCTCTGTGGATTAAATCATCATAGCAGGTCCATAGTAGGCCCATCATAACAGAATACTTGTCTGCCCTCATGCCAACACGGGACAATAAACTTCTTGAGAACAGACCATTTGCCTTTCTTCTCTCTGTCCCTGGCACCTGACAACAAAATAGTGCCCAAATAAACCTGTGTTTTCAGCTACAGGAGGGTCTGCTGCAGGAGCTACTGGAACGGCCATGGGGGAACTGAGCAGAAGTCATCAGTGGTGGAGAAAAGAAGAAATTCTGAAGCTTGCAGTGGAAATAAGCCATGACTAGATTAAGATTTAAAAAATCAGATGAGATTAAGACATAAGAGACATAGTTGTAGGACAGAACATGTTAATTCTGGCCAGGCACAGTTTGTGTTTTGTAAGCTGATTGTTCAGTAAGAAGGACTGCAGATGGCCCCCTGATATTGTTGCTGGAATTCTTGTCAAAGTCTTTCCTTCCAAAGGACTGAGGAAAATAATTTCTTCTGAAATGGGAGCAATCATTAATGAACAACGACATGGGTCGGGGGCGGGGGCTGAGTGTAAGCAGATTGGGTGGGGGGTCCCCAGAGAAAGAACCAGGCACGGCTTTCTTGACATAAGAGAAGTCATTTTTGACATAAGCCATTTTGTGATCCAAGCTTGGTCACAGTGCTTGCCCTTGACCAGGTCTTAGTAGTCAATGATCTTAAGGGGAGTAAGAGAATTCAGGAACAAAGAAAAAGCAGTCAAGAAACAATAGTTCAGCAATAAAACAGAGTCCTGGTTACTTCTCAAGAATATACACAACAGGGGGCTTCCCTGGTGGCGCAGTGGTTAAGAGTCCTCCTGCCGATGCAGGGGACACGGGTTCATGCCCCGGTCCGGGAAGATCCCACATGCCGCGGAGCGGCTGGGCCCATGATCCATGGCCACTGAGCCTGCACGTCTGCTCCACAATGGGAGAGACCACAACAGTGAGAGGCCCGTGTACCACAAAAAAATAATAAATAAATAAATAAATAAAATAAAAATAAAAAATAAAAATAAATGTTAAAAAACATACTCCAACAATGAATTAATAATAATTTTGTTTATATTTCTTGTGGTAGCATGTAATATAGTCCTCTTTTAGATTAAATTGCTTTATTGTTCCATTTTTTCCTTCTGTCAAAAAGTTGGTTATTCATTCTTTCACCATTCTATTTTTGGTCACCCTAGAGATCACATTATTAACTTCCTGATATTGCTAGACATTTAGAATCTTTTAAATTTATTTATCCCCTTCCATTTTCCCATTATTATTGTTATGCATTTACTTGTACATTTATTCAAAACTTGACAAAGCACTGTGTACAGACCCAACTTATTTATTTATTTATTTATTTTTAATTGTTTTTTGTATATGTTCTTCCATATCTTTTTTTTTAATTTTTTTTGTAGCCTACATTTTTTTTATTTTACAAATTTAATCAGTTATACATATACATATGTTCCCATATCCCCTCCCTTTTGCGTCTCCCTCCCACCCTCCCTATCCCACCCCTCCAGGCAGTCACAAAGAACCGAGCTGATCTCCCTGTGCTATGCGGCTGCTTCCCACTAGCTATCTACCTTATGTTTGGTAGTGTATATATGTCCATGCCGCTCTTTCACTTTGTCAACTTACCCTTCCCCCTCCCCATATCCTCAAGTCCATGCTCTACTAGGTCTGTGTCTTTATTCCTGTCTTACTCCTAGGTTCTTGATGACATTTTTTTTTCTTAAATTCCATATATATGTGTCAGCATACAGTATTTGTCTTTCTCTTTCTGACTTACTTCACTCTGTATGACAGACTCTAGGTCCATCCACCTCATTACAAATAGCTCAATTTCATTTCTTTTTATGGCTGAGTAATATTCCATTGTATATATGTGCCACATCTTCTTTATCCATTCATCCGATGATGGACACTTAGGTTGTTTCCATCTCCGGGCTATTGTAAATAGGGCTGCTATGAACATTTTGGTACATGTCTCTTTCTGAAATATGGTTTTCTCAGGGTATATGCCCAGTAGTGGGATTGCTGGGTCATATGGTAGTTCTATTTGTAGTTTTTTAAGGAACCTCCATACCGTTCTCCATAGTGGCTGTACCAATTCACATTCCCACCAGCAGTGCAAGAGTGTTCCCTTTTCTCCACACCCTCTCCAGCATTTATTGTTTCTAGATTTTTTGATGATGGCCATTCTGACTGGTGTGAGATGATATCTCATTGTAGTTTTGATTTGCATTTCTCTAATGAGTAAAGATGTTGAGCATCCTTTCATGTGTTTGTTGGCAGTCTGTATATCTTCTGTGGAGAAATGTCTATTTAGGTCTTCTGCCCATTTTTGGATTGGGTTGTTTGTTTTTTTGCTATTGAGCTGCATGAGCTGCTTATAAATTTTGGAGATTAAACCTTTGTCAGTTGCTTCATTTGCAAATATTTTCTCCCATTCTGAGGGTTGTCTTTTCGTCTTGTTTATGGTTTCCTTTGCTGTGCAAAAGCTTTGAAGTTTCATTAGGTCCCATGTGTTTATTTTTGTCTTTATTTCCATTTCTCTAGGAGGTGGGTCCAAAAGGATCTTGCTGTGATTTATGTCATAGAGTGTTCTGCCTATGTTTTCCTCTAGGAGTTTGATAGTGTCTGGCCTTACATTTAGGTCTTTAATCCATTTTGAGCTAATTTTTGTGTATGGTGTTAGGGAGTGATCTAATCTCATACTTTTACATGTCCCTGTCCAGTTTTCCCAGCACCACTTATTGAAGAGACTGTCCTTTCTCCACTGTACATTCCTGCCTCCTTTATCAAAGATAAGGTGACCATATGTCCGTGGGTTTATCTCTGGGCTTTCTATCCTGTTCCATTGATCTATCTTTCTGTTTTTGTGCCAGTACCATACTGTCTTGATTACTGTAGCTTTGTAGTATAGTCTGAAGTCAGGGAGCCTGATTCCTCCAGCTCCGTTTTTCGTTCTCAAGATTGCTTTGGCTATTCGGGGTCTTTTGTGTTTCCATACAAATTGTGAAATTTTTTGTTCTAGTTCTGTGAAAAATGCCATTGGTAGTTTGATAGGTATTGCATTGAATCTGTAGATTGCTTTGGGTAGTAGAGTCATTTTCACAATGTTGATTCTTCCAATCCAAGAACATGGTACATCTCTCCATCTATTTGTATCATCTTTAATTTCTTTCATCAGTGTCTTATAATTTTCTGCATACAGGTCTTTTGTCTCCTTAGGTAGGTTTATTCCTAGATATTTTATTCTTTTTGTTGCAATGGTAAATGGGAGTGTTTCCTTGATTTCACTTTCAGATTTTTCATCATTAGTATATAGGATGCCAGAGATTTCTGTGCATTAATTTTGTATCCTGCAACTTTACCAAATTCATTGATTAGCTCTAGTAGTTTTCTGGTAGCATCTTTAGAATTCTCTATGTATAGTATCATGTCATCTGCAAACAGTGACAGCTTTACTTCTTCTTTTCCCATTTGGATTCCTTTTATTTCCTTTTCTTCTCTGATTGCTGTGGCTAAAACTTCCAAAACTATGTTGAATAAGAGTGGTGAGAGTGGGCAACCTTGTCTTGTTCCTGATCTTAGTGGAAATGGTTTCAGTTTTTCACCATTGAGGACGATGCTGGCTGTGGGTTTGTCATATATGGCCTTTATTATGTTGAGGAAAGTTCCCTCTATGCCTACTTTCTGCAGGGTTTTTATCATAAATGGGTGTTGAATTTTGTCAAAAGCTTTCTCTGCATCTATTGAGATGATCATATGGTTTTTCTCCTTCAGTTTGTTAATATGGTGTATCACATTGATTGATTTGCGTATATTGAAGAATCCTTGCATTCCTGGAATAAACCCCACTTGATCATGGTGTATGATCCTTTTAATGTGCTGTTGGATTCTGTTTGCTAGTATTTTGTTGAGGATTTTTGCATCTATGTTCATCAGTGATATTGGCCTGTAGTTTTCTTTCTTTGTGACATCCTTGTCTGGTTTTGGTATCAAGGTGATGGTGGCCTCGTAGAATGAGTTTGGGAGTGTTCCTCCCTCTGCTATATTTTGGAAGAGTTTGAGAAGGATAGGTGTTAGCTCTTCTCTAAATGCTTGATAGAATTCGCCTGTGAAGCCATCTGGTCCTGGGCTTTTGTTTGTTGGAAGATTTTTAATCACAGTTTCAATTTCAGTGCTTGTGATTGGTCTGTTCATATTTTCTATTTCTTCCTGATTCAGTCTTGGCAGGTTGTGCATTTCTAAGAATTTGTCCATTTCTTCCAGGTTGTCCATTTTATTGGAATAGAGTTGCTTATAGTAATCTCTCATGATCTTTTGTATTTCTGCAGTGTCAGTTGTTACTTCTCCTTTTTCATTTCTAATTCTATTGATTTGAGTCTTCTCCCTTTTTTTCTTGATGATTCTGGCTAATGGTTTCTCAATTTTGTTTATCTTCTCCAAGAACCAGCTTATAGTTTTATTGATCTTTGCTATCGTTTCCTTCATTTCTTTTTCATTTATTTCTGATCTGATTTTTATGATTTCTTTCCTTCTGCTAACTTTGGGATGTTTTTGTTCTTCTTTCTCTAATTGCTTTAGGTGCAAGGTTAGGTTGTTTATTCGAGATATTTCCTGTTTCTTAAGGTGGGATTGTATTGCCATAAACTTCCCTCTTAGAACTGCTTTTGCTGCATCCCATAGGTTTTGGGTCATTGTGTCTCCATTGTCATTTGTTTCTAGGTATTTTTTAATTTCCTCTTTGATTTCTTCAGTGATCACTTCGTTATTAAGTAGTGTATTGTTTAGCCTCCATGTGTTTGTATGTTTTACAGCTCTTTTCCTATAATTGATATCTAGCCTCATAGCATTGTGGTCGGAAAAGATACTTGATACAATTTCAATTTTCTTAAATTTACCAAGGCTTGATTTGTGACCCAAGATATGATCTATCCTGGAGAATGTTCCATGAGCACTTGAGAAAAATGTGTATTCTGTTGTTTTTGGATGGAATGTCCTATAAATATCAATTAAGTCCATCTTGTTTAATGTATCATTTAAAGCTTGTGTTTCCTTATTTATTTTCATTTTGGATGACCTGTCCATTGGTGAAAGTGGGGTGTTAAAGTCCCCTACTATGATTGTGTTACTGTCGATTTCTCCTTTTATGGCTGTTAATATTTCCCTTATGTATTGAGGTGCTCCTATGTTTGGTGCATAAATATTTACAATTGTTATATCTTCTTCTTGGATTGATCCCTTGATCATTATGTAGTGTCCTTCTTTGTCTCTTCTAGTAGTCTTTATTTTAAAGTCTATTTTGTCTGATATGAGAATTGCTACTCCAGCTTTCTTTTGGTTTCCATTTGCATGGAATATCTTTTTCCATCCCCTTACTTTCAGTCTGTATGTGTCTCTAGGTCTGAAGTGGGTCTCTTGTAGACAGCATATATATGGGTCTTGTTTTTGTATCCTTTCAGCCAATCTGTGTCTTTTGGTGGGAGCATTTAGTCCATTTACATTTAAGGTAATTATTGATATGTATGTTCCTATTCCCATTTTCTTAATTGTTTTGGGTTCGTTATTGTAGTTCTTTTCCTTCTGTTGTGTTTCTTGCCTAGAGAAGTTCCTTTAGCATTTGTTGTAAAGCTGGTTTGGTGGTGCTGAACTCTCTCAGCTTTTGCTTGTCTGTAAATGTTTTAATTTCTCCATCAAATCTGAATGAGATCCTTGCTGGGTAGAGTAATTTTGGTTGCAGGTTTTTCTCCTTCATCACTTTAAGTATGTCCTGCCACTCCCTTCTGGCTTGTAGAGTTTCTGCTGAGAGATCAGCTGTTATCCTGATGGGGATTCCCTTGTGTGTTATTTGTTGTTTTTGCCTTGCTGCTTTTAATATGATTTCTTTGTGTTTAATTTTTGACAGTTTGATTAATATGTGTCTTGGTGTATTTCTCCTTGGATTTATTCTGTATGGGACTCTCTGTGCCTCCTGGACTTGATTAACTATTTCCTTTCCCATATTAGGGAAGTTTTCAACTATAATCTCTTCAAATATTTTCTCAGTCCCTTTCTTTTTCTCTTCTTCTTCTGGAACCCCTATAATTCGAACGTTGGTGCGTTTAATATTGTCCCAGAGGTCTCTGAGACTGTCCTCTGTTCTTTTCATTCTTTTTTCTTTATTTTGCTGTGCAGCAGTTATTTCCACTATTTTATCTTCCACCTCACTTATCCGTTCTTCTGCCTCAGTTATTCTGCTATTGATCCCATCTAGAGTATTTTTTATTTCATTTATTGTGTTTTTAATTGATGCTTGATTCGTCTTTAGTTCTTCTAGGTCCTTGTTAACTGTTTCTTGCATTTTGTCTATTCTATTTCCAAGATTTTGGATCATCTTTACCATCATTATTCTGAATTCTTTTTCAGATAGACTGCCTATTACCTCTTCATTTGTTAGGTCTGGTGGGTTTTTATCTTGCTCCTTCTCCTGCTGTGTTTTTTTCTGTCTTCTCATTTTGCTTATGTTACTGTGTTTGGGGTCTCCTTTTTGCAGGCTGCAGGTTCGTAGTTCCCGTTGTTTTTGGTGTCTGTCCCCAGTGGCTAAGGTTGGTTTAGTGGGTTGTGTAGGCTTCTTGGTGGAGGGGACTACTGCCTGTGTTCTGGTGGATGAGGCTGGATCTTGTCTTTCTGGTGGGCAGGTCCACGTCTGGTGGTGTGTTTTGGGGTGTTTGCATACTTTTTATGATTTGAGGCAGCCTCTCTGCTAATGGGTGGCGTTGTGTTCCTGTCTTGCTAGTTGTTTGGCTTAGTGTGTCCAGCACTGTAGCTTGCTGGTCGTTGAGTGAAGCTGGGTGCTGGTGTTGAGATGGAGATCTCTGGAAGATTTTCGCCGTTTGATATTATGTGGAGCTGGGAGGTCTCTTGTGGACCAGTGTCCTGAAGTTCGCTCTCCCACCTCAGAGGCACAGCACTGACTCCTGGCTCCTCAATTTGGGATGATTTGTTGTCTATTCATGTATTCCACAGATGCAGGGTACATGAAGTTGATTGTGGAGCTTTAATCCGCTGCTTCTGAGGTTGCTGGGAGAGGTTTCCCTTTCTCTTCTTTGTTCTCACAGCTCCTGGGTCTCAGCTTTGGATTTGGCCCCGCCTCTGCGTGTAGGTCGCCGGAGGGCGTCTGTTCTTCGCTCAGACAGGACAGGGTTAAAGGAGCAGCCTCTTCGGGGACTCTGGCTCACTCAGGCCGGGCGGGAGGGAGGGGCACGGAGTGCGGGGCGAGCCTGCAGCGGCAGAGGTCGGCGTGATGTTGCACCAGCCTGAGGCGCGCCGTGCGTTCTCCCAGGGAAGCCGCCCCTGGATCCCGGGATCCCGGCAGTGGCAGGCTGCACAGGCTCCCGGAAGGGCGGCGTGGACAGTGACCTGCGCTCGCACACAGGCCCCTTGGCGGCGGCAGCAGCAGTCCCAGCGTCCCACGCCCGCCTCTGGGCTCCGCGCTTTCAGCCGCGACTCGTGCCCGTCTCTGGAGCTCCTTCACGCGGCGCTCTTAATCCCCTCTCCTCGTGCACCAGGAAACCAAGAGGGAAGAAAAAGTCTCCTGCCTCCTCGGCAGCTCCAGAGCCCTCCCGGACTCCCTCCCGGCTAGCTGTGGCACACTAGCCCCCTTCAGGCTGAGTTCTCGCCGCCAGCCCCAGTCCTCTCCCTGCGCTCTGACCGAAGCCCGAGCCTCAGCTCCAGCGCCGCCCGCCCCGGCGGGGGAGCAGACAAGCCTCTCGGGCTGGTGAGTGCCGCTCGGCACCGCTCCTCTGTGCGGGAATCTCTCTGCTTTGCCCTACCCAGGTATGTGGGGAGTTTCTTGCCTTTTGGGAGGTCTGGGGTCTTCTGCCAGTGTTCAGTAGGTGTTCTGTAGGAGTTGTTCCACGTGTAGCTGTATTTCTGGTGTATCTGTGGGGAGGAAGGTGATCTCCGCGTCTTACTCTTCCGCCATCTTACCCGGAAGTCCCAACTTATTTATATATCACACATACTTTATCATTTCCAATACTCTTTATTTATAATGATAGTTCCATTTTTTCCATGTAGAATCATTTTCCTTCAACCTGAAGACATCCCTTTAATATTTCTTGTAGTCAGATCCATTGGTGATGGGTCCTCCAAGCTTTAGTTTGTCTCAAAATATCTTTATTGCAACTTCATTGTGGTAAGATTGTTTTTGGGGTACGTAGAATTCTAGTTTGGCAAGTTCTTCTTGCAGCACTATAAAAATGCAACTTCATTGTTTCTAGATTCCACTGTTTGTTTCTGTTGAGAAGTCAGCTGTTAGTCTTATTGCCATTTTCTGGACAATAATGTGTTTTTTTCTCTGGCTGTTTATAAAAATTTGTCTTTGGTTTTCAATGGTTTCATTAGAGAATTTATATATGTGGTTTTCTTTTTATTTGTCCTGCTTGGATTAACTAAGTTTCTTAAATCTGTTCAGTGTCTTTTATGTGAAAAGTTCTCAGTGATTATCTCTTTATTTATTTTTATTGATTGATTGATTGATTTTTTGTGGTATGCGGGCCTCTCACTGTTGTGGCTTCTCCCGTTACAGAGCACAGGCTCTGGACGCGCAGGCTCAGCGGCCATGGCTCATGGGCCTAGCCGCTCCGCGGCATGTGGGATCTTCCTGGACCAGGGCACAAACCCATGTCCCCTGCATCGGCAGGCAGACTCTCAACCACTGCGCCACCAAGGAAGCCCTGATTATCTCTTTATTTATTTTATTTATTTATTTTTTATAGTGCTCACAGATTTTATTACAGGGACAGAGGTGGCAGCAGCAGCCTCAGCCCAGCCCACTCTCACCCACTGTTTCTGGCCCAGAAGGGGGATGGGGGAGGCTCATGACCCAGCAGAACTGATGGGTGTGAGCTTGGGGACACCAGGACAGGGATCTAGGGACACAAACTATGTACAGCGGCTAGAGACTACTGCCCAAGGCTCTCCTGAGCCAGGGTACCGGGCAAGGCGGGTGAGTGGCTCACACACCCGCCCTGCCTCGGTAGTCCTCCACCCAGCCATTCTCGGAGATGAATGCGTCAATAACCTCTTTCATGGCCAGGTTAAGGATGAGCTGTTCCTGGGTCGGGGGCTCCAAGTCACAGGGTCAACTTTTGATACATCTGTATATTTTTATTAAACTGTTTTTATTTTCACTAACTCTGTGCTCTTCTTTGTCTAATTGATTATTTTTTGTAGATCTCATCTCTTTATTTTGTCTATTTTCATCTATTTTCCTGAATATATTAAGCTCTACTTGTGTTAAAGTCTTTGCTAACTTAAATATCAGTATCATCTGTAGATAAACATCTACTGTTTCTTTTTCTCTTGATTGTAAATTTTGCCGTTGCATGTGTTTAGATATTTTTCCCTAAACTTTTAAAATAAAAGAACCCATATAATTTAATCTTCCACCAGAGTGGAGTTTTTATATTCTTATGCTAGGCAGATGAGTGATCATTTTATCCTTACCAGTGATTTAGCTGTGTCAAGGTTGCTTGGCAGTTTTAGTGGTACTTAGGCTGCCTCTATTTTGTCTCAGAGTGTAATTTTCCCAAGCTTTGCTTGTGAGCATTGTGGATATTTGTCTCTTCAGCCGTGAAAAACTACAGGGGATTCAGGTCTGCCCTTATAAGGTTCTCAGCTCAACTCTCCAGTATCTTCCCCTTGAAGATAAAATGTGGCAATTATCTTGAGATCATGATTAGCTGTATGCTTGAGTCAGGTCCCATATCTATGGCTGATCTTTGTTTCCTAAGGACTAAATGACACAGGAGATTTCGATCTTTCTTTTGGAAGCTTGCCACGAATCTCCAACATCCCACACAGCTCTAGAACTCAGCAAATATGTCATTAGTAAAACCAGTCTTGCATTTGAGGTCCTTCAAGTTTCCACTTAGGCACTTTGGATCCACACAACTACTTTGCTGGTTTCTCTTTCACCCATAAGTTGCCAAGTCTTTTATAGCAAAACTCAGAATTTGATAATGTTTTCACCAAATAGGAATGGTTAGTAATCATCAGCTTCACCTTAGATGAATTTTTGCTTTTCTGAAATTATGGTTCATCTAGCCCTCATTTCTTCCATAGATTTCTAATTCCCTAAAATATAATTTTGGGGGTATTTTTCCAGCTTTTCCTAGTTGTTCCAGTGGGAGGTTGGCCATTCATCACCTACTACATTCATTTAGAAGCTGAAGTCTCAGTGAATATGAAAATGATTCTTGTTCTGATTTGAAATCCTGTGTCACTTACAGTCTGGTTCATTAATCATATTCTTGTATTGTTTTTTTGCTTAACCTGTACTAGTCTTATTTGCTTTATATCTTGTATAGACCTATCATAATACTGAACATAGCATAAAAGCCAATTTGAAACATCTGATTGTTCAAAAAGCTAGTCTATGGGACATGATAAATATTCATCACAATCACAATTCTTCCAGCTTTATCCTTTGTAAATCCTTGTTTAATCCATATATCCAGTTATCTATTCATATGTATACTATCTTTCTCTCTGACCCCCTGCAAATTGTCTTTATAAAACTACTTAAGGACTGATAGGTAAGCATATACGAAACAAATCTACAGCTTTTGTAAATCTGCTTACATAAAGTGGCACTTTGCATTGTTTCTTATCCCTTAAGTGTGAAATCCATCTGAGAATTTAGGGCAATGAAGGTTTATTTCTCATGATAAACTTGCATGCTTCTTTCAATTAAGCAATGAGAATTCTCTAATCCATGTAGTTTCTTTGCCCTGGCTGCTATGAAAATGAGTTGTTTTTTAATGATTAGAGTTGTCCTCCTCAGACAGTGTACACACACACACACACACACACACACACACACACACACACACACATCTCTTTTGTAAAGAGACAAAAGGTAAAGAGTAAGATAAAAGGAATATGCGTGTGTGTTTCTACAATGTGTAAGTATATGTATGATTTCTTTTTATTTCTTACTCTTTACCTATTGTCTAATTGCTTTGTGCTAACTGTGCTGGCATTTCTGTACTTGTGTATTTATTGTAAGCCACTCCAATTTTTTTTTTTCTTTGCGGTACGTGGGCCTCTCACTGTTGTGGCCTCTCCTGTTGCAGAGCACAGGCTCTGGACGCGCAGGCTCAGTGGCCATGGCTCACGGGCCCAGCCGCTCCGCGGCATGTGGGATCTTCCCGGACCGGGGCACGAACCCATGTCCCCTGCATCGGCAGGAGGACTCTCAACCACTGCACCACCAGGGAAGCCCGCCACTCCAAATTTTGAAAGAGGGCAAAAGAGCCTATGAATTGACATAAAGTCAACATGATGCACTAGGGAGCAGAGACTCATCAACTTTGACAAGAGTTTGGCTTTTTATTGCCAGAAGGACCAGGTTAGCATTATTAATTTAATATTTGCCAAATACTGAGTCATTAAGACAAGGAAAGACAAACCATACTACCTCCTATGATTTTTATCATTTTCCCTGATTTGGATTTTTCACTCATAAAAATGTCTAAATATTTTTTCATGATAGAAACTCAGATTTTGTGTGTTTAAAATTTACATGAAAAGTGTAAAATTTATAAAACTTTATCACAGCTTGTCAACATAAACTTTGGGGGGATCTTGAAGTATCTGAAAAATTAAGTGACCTTTTAAAGGTTTTACTGTAACAATAGGAGACAAAGATAAAGCTACACCAGAGGATTTTATAAGCAAGAGTCTAAGATATAGGCGATATAATAGGCTATAATATCAAAGCTTATAGATCTGTAAAATCAGTGGATTACAGGGAAATGGATAACTCTTTAATGAGGACAATCTAAAATTCTCTCTTCAATATCTTTAGTTAGCATTTGTGCCCAATGTTATACCACTGGCAATTTAATTCATCTTCCAGATGTCAAATAAGCTCTGACCATAAGAAAGCAGATTAACTCCTCTTGTGCATGTTAACCCAGTAGAAGACAATGATGCTTAAAGATCATTCCCAAATAAAAAAGGCAACTTGTGTAACTATTTGGGGCCTACTAGTAATAACTGTAGTCCTGAATCAAACTTAAGTTCATGCAACCACAATTTATAAACTTGTAGTCAATTGTAGGTTTGAAATATAAGGCAAAATGAATGCTTACCAAAGGCCAGTGTTAGAACAATTTGAATAAAGCCAGTCTCCCATGTAATTACTTACTTCCATATAAATAATTATCTAAATATTTTCTATGGTTTCTCCAACTTCCTACCAGGACCACATGAATTTATTTTAAAAAGTTATCACAACAGTGATTTTAAAAGTTATCACAGCAGTGATTTTTATAAACAAGACTTTATTTCAAATATATTTTACAGTTTGTGTGTAAATAGGATTGTTTTCCAGAATCTGAAATTTAATACTAAATTGAACAGGCAATGTACAAAATGATGGTGTATAATTAGGCCTACTGGATTCCTACAGTTGTTCTCATAATTTTTCTTTTCGCTTTTAAATTGAATCAATGGAGACATTAATGATAAAACAACTTTCATCCTCTTGGTTATATTTTTAATACCAACAAAGTACCATTCCATACCATATTCTCTTGTATATTTAGAAAATGTTAATAATAGGGAGAGTAAAATCTCATGTATCTGGACCTAGTTGCAAAACGATGAAATATTGTGATCAGAGCTGAACTGGTTCATTCTTGTTGGTAAAAATATTGGATTGGCCAGAAAGTTCGTTTGGCTTTTCCTGCAAGGTGTTACAGGAAAACCCGAACGAACTTTTTGGCCAACCCAATAGTTTTGCTAAGCAAATTGGTAGAACAAATTAAATTGCAGAACAGATGTTTAGCCTGTTTACTAAAATGTAACTATTTTAAAGAACTTTTAGCAATACTATTGCATATGCTTTACATACTAATTACAATGCTTACTTATAAAGCAGTTTGTCTCAACTAGTTATTAGGTTGCTTTAGAAACTCGAGAAAAATAAATTGGATATTTTTCATAAATATTCTTTAACTTAGATATTGAACTAATTCATGCTTACCTTCATTCACCTCCATAGTTATAATTGAGGTTTCGATGATGATGTCAAGTTATAAGTAGGGATAACTTCTGAACTTTAAAATTTGGTAAGAATGACAGTATCTTGATTTTTTTTTTTGCAGGATCTTGATTTTTTAAAAAACACATATGTGAACTTCCTCAAACACCAATTTCTAAAATTGTCAGAATTGAGATTAAAAAAAGAAAAAAAAGAATGGATTTCCTTTCACTATTGCCAGCATTTTTCTGGTTGTTCAAGGCATTGGCAGTAAGAAAACAATTATTGCATGCTAGTCCTAAATATTCCGTAAGAAACTAAAAAACACAAAGGCCAAGAAAAGAATGTTTCTAAAATACAGTGTGACAGGACAAAACTAAGTGAACTTTATTAGGTAGGAAGGAGACCAAAGGTGGGATTTTGCACCTTGGGTGAGCCAAGCTTTCATAAGCAGACAAGATTTCCCCATCTACATATACTTACCATACTCCGATGATGCTGTTTCCTGAAGAAACAGGATGAGACTGTGACCACTGTAGCTGTAGGTGGTCTACTAAAAACACTACATGGAATGATCATTTCTCCACTCCTACAATGGATATTTTCCTTTCAAAAGCACCTCAATTTTTTAGCAAATATTAAGTGGGTATAGTTTTGTGTGTTTCAGTTGTATTTTTGGTGTCCGACTGGCCTGGAGTCTCTGAAGCCTACTGCTTTGCCATGATGAACAAAAGGAGAAGCAGAGAAACAAGGATGACACGTGCACATGTTCTGGTGGATCAAATGCCCTCAAAAACAATCTATGAAGGGACAGATTGAGAGCTCTTTCTAGCCTCAAACTCTTGATGAATCACTGACCCTCAGCTTCACAGAGGTTTTTATAGAGGCCTAAGGTTAAAGTATGGTAGGCAATAGGATCTGCAGAATGTGACATGCACAAAAGGTAGATAAAAGAGGAAAATAGCCCCACCTCTTGGTTGTTTTGAAACACTAGGGCATGCAGAATAATTATTTGGAGCTGGTTAACAGCAACAGCTTTATCCTTGTCCCTAGAGATTCTGATTCACTACATCTGGAGTTTGGCCTAAGAATCTACATTTTTAACAGTTAATTCTAAAGCAGGTAGCCCACGGACCAGACACTGTAAACTACTGATACTTCTGTGAAGGGTTACAATGGGCAAGGTGTTAGTAGAACATACCTTCTTTATATACTTACTTCATATTCGTTTGAACCGATGTTACCTAACTCAGTTTCTTGATACTTATTTAAAAACTACCCAATTAAACAACCAACCAACCAACCAACCAACCAACCAAAAACCCTTATGGGAAATGATTACACATAAAACTATCAAGATAAAAATACATATTATGGTGGAAGAGACAAGCAAAAATGGCCACTGTAAGGAAAGGAGCCTTCTTGTTTTAACATTTGCTTAAAAAGCAGAAGGTAGAATCCAGAGGTTAAATGTCAGAATGTTAAACAATTTAGAAATATCCATTATTGTAAATTAGATACCAGTAAAGTGAAAATTATTTATAGTTCTTACTTTCATAATCTGAAATTTAGAATTTTTATACCAACAATAGACTGAAATTCAATTCTAAAGTGTAGAAACCCTGCCCTAATGATAGCGTCAAGCTTGGGAAAAATGACATTAAGTGTGCTTCAGGCTGCAGGATTTTTAAGTGTTATTAGCTTCAATTACATACAAGAAGGATACCTTTTGACATTACAGTGAAGCTCTCTGATGAGATGCATTATAAAGAGGCCTTCTTGAATGTCCACCTCTAAGATCTAAACCCTTAGTTCTCAGTTCAAAGTCAACTTCAGGAAGTGAGGTTATTTATACTGGAAACAAAATTAAATTATTTTTCATAGTTTTGCTCTTTTTATAAGAAAACTAATGATTAAGCCGCCATGACAAGAATTGTGAAAAGAAACACAGTATAATAGGTAAAGAACACATTTGCTGTTTTTATTGGTGCCTTGCATGGCAGTAATACTGAAAAAAGAGAATGCAAAAACAAAAAACAAAAACAAAAACAAATAGGTTGGTGGCAACCCACATCTTTTTTTTTAAGAGTACATAAACTCCTGTTTTATTTTTATTGTGGCATGAATGATAACATAAAACCAAAAACATGAAAATATACAACTTATATTACACTATGTGTTATGAACAAAATATAAATCTATAACTCTATGTTATATTTACATAATTATTTATTTTATTAAATTTCAAGTGAGATGGTAGGTTGCACATACTTTGTTTTAAGCTCCAGGCATTTGATTGTCTCTTTTCTACATTTTCCCATTTTTACTCATAAAATCCAAAACATTAGAAGGACTAAGAGCTTTAGAGCCAGTGGAGCTGTATAAATACTGTTTTAGTGAACCAGTGACAGAAACACTGGGGAGGACAGGAATCAATCAGTAGAAAACCCAACATCATCTTCAACCTGGGAAATTGATAGTTATAGGAAACTTTAAAATTAAATACTGTAAAAGCCTGTCTAAAAGAAAACCCATGCCCTATAAGACAAAAGAGATCTCTGAACCACTTTAAGTGGGCTTCATATTTTTCCTTGCAGACCCCATAATTTTTATTTTACTATTAACTTGATAGACAAATATTTTATAAACCTGTTTGTAAATATACAGTTGCTTATTACAATTCAAATAATTTACCCATTAGAATGAATGAAAACATAATGATTTTTGATGTTTTAAATGTGATATAAGAAGTTTCTTCTGGGAACAGTAACATCTTCTGGATTAAGAAAATATCTGAAATTGGACCATAAAATATTTAAAGATAATTTTCTTTAAATGAATTAAGGTAAAAAGTCTACTCGAAAATCAAACCTATGAAATAACTTCATCAAAGAATGCTTTTATATTTGTTCCTTATAAGAGGATTTGGTTTCAATAATGATTATGTTCTTTGGGAGGGATTTTATACATGGTTAACTCTTAACTGTAGATGCCAAATAAATGTTAAAAATCGACTTAACTAATTTAGGTATAAGTGGACTGAAGAACATTTTTGTTATTTTATACAATTGTAGTGACTAGACAAATTCTTAGTAACTTATATATGAACTTTAACCTATTTTCTCCAGTGATGCTCTTAGATTCATATTAAAACATGACTGTTTTTAGAAGAACTGATTACAACAGCCATAAAACAACAGAATTCTGGCAAGATTATCCCTCAGTACTAGGGTTAGCGTGTGTGCCTGTGGTTTGTGTGTGTGTGTGTGTGTGTGTGTGTGTGTATGAGAGAGAGCGAGCAAGTAATGTGAAATGTGAACAGGTAAGTAGGGAAGGGGAGAGAAGGGAGACTTTATGTTCATTTGAGTTTGATCTTACTCTTATTTCCTCTCCCTTATCTTTTTTGGTCATCATGGGGCACAGAAAAAGAATACAAGGTTTTAGGATCCTTTACAAAAATGATAAACCAATCAAACGCCAGAAGGCAATGTGCTAACCCAGTAGGCTGCCATTCATAGCACCTTTATCAAATGACTTTATCAAATGACTTCAAAGCACTTTAAACATTAATATGATTTTTTGTTTGTTTTCTTTTGGGGAAAATTAAGGCAAAACAATTGTGACCCCCAGTGAATCAGACGTCAGAACAAGAGAACATAATGCAAGGCTATGGACTTGCTCTTGTTTCGATCCATGCACAGTTTCATCTCTCTGACACAAATCTAACTAAATAAAATTAACTTCTGAATTTCAGCCATTAAAGGTCACCATTAACAATTTCATTTTCCCCTTCAAATAAAACAAGTAAAAAACAAACAAAAAGACCAAACATCAGTGTTTTGTCAATTCACCGGTAAGTGTGTTAGAATTTGTGTCAGCCATGAATGCCCTCAGTGGCATCTACCTGGAGCTAAAACAAAGTATTCTTGTAGCCCAAAGTCATGAAATGAAAACAAAGCATCTTTATAACATGGTGGAAAATAAGTGTCCAGCAAACGTGAGAGGTGAACCCACATAAGTCAGAAAGGATTTGTTAACAAAGACAGAACAAAGTTTTAAAAATCTGTTTTCACATTGTACATAATAACGATATAAAAACAAGTGTCCATTTTTTTTTATCCAGAGTGCTTAAAAACAAACAAAAACAAAAGAGAAATTGGCTGTAGAAGACTGTGGCAATTAAATAACTAAAATGAGTGATGAGAGCCTAAGTTAACTGAGATTGAATACGACCCTCCCATTAATTCACTTGTAGGTATTAAACACTGGAACGTGACATTTGTTGGGGCCAAACTTTTAAGAAGGAGAAAACTTATGGAAGGATAAATGAAACTGTGTGAGTGAATGTGTTTGTGTGTGTGTGTGTGTGTGTGCATATATATATGTATGTATACATATATATATATACATGTTGGAGATGGAAATTTGTTTTAAATATCTAACAACTTATTGGCTGTACTTCCAAATCAGAGGAGAATAAAATAGAAAGGGAGAAATAAATTATGCATAACTTACTAATCTGGGAACAGCTGACCATTATTATTATTATTACTATTATTATTATTATTTTATCATCATCATCATCATTATTACAACACTAGCAAAAAGAGGCAGTTCAAATGAAAATACAGTCATCAAAAACAAACAGAAAAACAAACAAAGCAAAGTCTCTGACATGCAGGATATGATTAGCTCCTCCAAGCAAAACCCCAGAGCAAGTCTTCTGAGAGAGAGAAAAATAAAAAGGATTTTTTTCTTATTTATATGTAAAAATCAAACTTTAGGGTCAGGTTTGGGGAGGGTGGGATAGGAAAATGATGACTGGAGTGAAAACCATAGCACATCCAAGCTACTGGTTGGAGTATTTACTGTCTGATGGTTCAGCACAAATAACACTAATTCAGTTTACATGATTTCCCATTTATTTGGACAAGCCCTCCGACTGCCTTGGCACTTGGCTGGCAAAGTCTAAGCAGTCCCGTCACCATCAGTTGTTGCTCTATGCACACCTCTGCTGGAATCAGAAATTGGACTTCAGTGGATTCATCTTACAGCAAGAGTAGAGTGGTGGCAAGGGTTGCTGGGCTCAGCCAGGCTCCCTCTTGTTGGGCTGCGACAACTTTTAATCAAGTCCTGCTTTTTACGGCATGAAATGCACATGGCCCACAATTCTAAAATGCAAATGGCCTCCACCTCATTTCATGGAGGGATGAAAAATACCTTATAAAATCATCAGTTCCATTTCCTGATCAGGAAAGGATGGAATGTTGAAGAAATAAGCTAATTCTATATTTCTAGAATATGGGCAAATATATTCAAGGGAAACAATGATTGTTTTGCTTGAAGTTATCAACAGGAAAAACAAACAGAAATCATTAGGTAGGAAATGTTAGTGGAACCATCTGACCAGGGAGAAGGAACATCTGGGAACAGTTTGCTTCCCTGTTATACACGCACCCCTCTATTACACAGGGCCACCTGATCCATCCAATAATAATCCTATTAGAAGTTTAAAAATATAATTTCTGAGCCCTATATTGGTTAAGTTGTCATTTGAAGTGCAAAGTCAAGGTCAAGGCTGCTTCCAGACCAGTCACTTAGAAGGATGTGGGATTTCATCCCCAGATGTGGGTTTAACTCACAATGGTCCAACATTATTCCAATTAGTACCATAATCACACACATACATACACACAAAAATCCAAGATCAGAAAATATTTTTTTCTCTAAATTTCTTATGTCTCTCTCTCTCTTTTCACCTGAGAACAGCACCTACAGTTTCCATTTAAAAAAAAGAGTCAAATCTCACCAGCTGCTGGTATTTCAGGTTTTTCAAGGGATTGTCTAAGATATAACACTGTCCTAATTTAAGAAGGAACAGGAAAAAGGAAAGGGAAAAAATCAACTGGGTCAATACTTCAGTACAAATTTGGCACTTGCTCAAAGATGTAGTGTGGTGTGCAACAGATAAGAAAGTCCTCTAAAGAAAATGATTGCTTATTTTGTGGTGGATAGCAAGGAAGTTAAAAACAGGCTCTTTTTCCCTCTTCCCCCCACCCCATGCACAGACTCCCATCTTTAAAGTATAGAGATGGAGAAGGTGGAGAGAAGTAAAGAGAAATTCATCTTTCTTTTTTTTTTTCTGTCAGGTGCATTACCGAAAACAAAAACAAAAACAAAAACAAAAATAACAAAAGGAAAGAAAGAAAAGGAAAAAAAACCCAGAAACCCCAAAAAACAAAACTTATTTCTTTTTAAAAACTGTAGCACAAAAGAACAAAACACATTCACAAGCCACTTGTTGGCACTGTGTACCTGAGTGAGAATTTCTAGAACATTGTAGAACAAACAGCCATAAAGTTTATTAAAAAAAAAAGTTGACGGGTAAGACTTCAGTGCTTGGATGTAGCAGCTGAATTACTGGCATTATTTTACCCATAGCTTATTTCAATCTCTTGTTGTTGATATTGTTGTTTGCTTGTTGTATTTTTATTTCCTTTCCAAGCCTTTTGAGGCTGAGGTCTATTAGTCAGCTGATGTCCCAACTATTTAAGACTAACAGTTAAAGTAACAGTCAGTGTATGAGAAAGTTAATGTGCTTGGCCACTGGTAAGGATGAACCAGCTAGGGCTTCTTTAAGTCCTAAGGTCACAACAATCTTTTGACCCTTATCAGTTGGCTTGTCCTGCAATATGGTTTTCACTGTCACTCCCATAATCTACATCTGGATCATCCTCTTCCTCCTCGTACTCATCATAAATTTCTCCGTTGATGTCCTCAGCCTGGATCTCTTCTTTGATATGTGGCTCCTCTCCTTTCACGCCGTAAGTGCTCTGGATAACAGGCATCCCAGGCTCCGGGCTGCTGGACACGCTTGAGTGCTCCGAGGGCAGATGAGGGGAGGGCATTCCAGCCATGGCGATGGCTCCAGGGTACACGACACCAGCAGTGGCGATGGGGATCTGTGCTTGTTGCCTGTTGGAGAGGAATCCCCAAAAAGAGACCGTGGGTGAGTGGACAGTTGGATGCAGGTCTTAACTCTATAATTAATTTGCTCAAGTTGTCCAACTTGAAGGTCATGATTTTCACCCTGTTGCCCGACGTTTTGAAAACTGTATCCTACTTTGATCCCAATACCTTACTTCTATGTAGTGCTTTATAGATTACAAGGCGTTTGCACGTGTTACCCATCTGATTCTTAAAGTGATTGCTACTTTTCTACTTTATGAAAAGAAACTGAGGGACAGAAAGATTAAGCAGAAGAACTCAAGTCCCTGAGCCCGAGTTAATTTTTCCTTCACTACAACATGTCGAAACAGTTTTTAAAAGAATTAAACCTAAAGATAATTCAATTTTAATGGAAAAACCCTAAAGTCTTAGAGCTCTCAAAATAAAACTTCACTGCGCAGAACTCACCAGAACTGAACATGGTCCACCTCACCCCTGAAATAGTTTTCAGTGGGGGTAGGAAGTAAGGCTGGCCTCATGGGTGGACCACCTCTGCAGTTGTACAGGACCCGGGGCTTAGAAAGATCCTACACTTGGTTTAAAGTTCTGTTGTCACAATCTTGAAATTCTTAAAAACCTTTTAACAGGGACCCCGCATTTTCATTTTACACTGGGCTCCACAGATATATTCTGTAGCTGGTCCGAGTATGAAGGGATTAATAGATGATGTTCATTTATGCCTTCTTTCATTCATCTGTTTACTATTTCCCCAAGGAGCGCTGGGTCTCGTGCTCAGTGTGGAGGAGAGTACTGCACTGGGATATAAATCACAGACCCTTTGGACAAAACAAGCAGACGCCTTCAGGGGAGTGGAGGGGATAAGGCAGATTAGAAAAGTTTTGTGGTTTTTTTTTTTAAAGTATCCTCTGGCCATTTTCAGAACAGTACTTATTATTCTAAGAAGCTCTCAGGATCTTATTTACTGTTCCAGATATGAACAACTTTATTTCTGTGCTTTTTGATAAAATTCTGCAGAAACAGTGTGATTGTAGGCCTTTGCCATAGGAAGCAGGGTAAGACATACTGAGAGAGGCATCCTTAATTCAGAAGGAAACTTTCCCATTCACAACTTGTTCTACCCTGAAGAGAATCCCTACTTTATGTGATCTTGTAAGGCCACATGTGTGCCTCGAGAGCCCAGAGACTGCTATATTCAGAAACAAGTCTTTCTTTTGGAATCATTTTTATGTTGTATCATCTCAGCTAAGTTGTTAGCTGCTGTGGAATTTACACTGTGAGGCCTTGGAATTAATGAAAACCAGCAAGAAAAAGAACCAGGAAGACTTCTATGTTTTTAATAGCCAACTTCAAAATTCTTTACTCTCAGATATTTTATTTTCCAACCAGCCATTAACAAAGCTCCCGCATCAGAGCCATTGTTCTAGGAGCCTGGAATGAATTCACATGAAGTGTTCTTTCTCAGGATTATAAGGGGACAGTTTGGTCTCTGAAAATACACTGTGCTCAGGTGCTTTCTCAAAATGCTGCTTTGCAACTAAACAAATACATCGCACATCCCATTAAGTGTAACAGGAAACGTTCTCTATGGGAAAATGACCAGAAGGTCCTTACCCAACATTGAAGTATTGCCGCATTTCCTGCCGCCTGTTCCGCATGATTGCCTTGTATTCCCCGATGCGCAGCTTTTTGCCGTCCACCAGGCAGGTGCGCTTCGGCCTGGGCTTGTATTTGTAGTCAGGGTACTTCTCCAGGTGTTGCTTGCTGAGACGGGCTTGCTCCTCATAATATGGCTGTTTCTCTAGGTTTGTCATAGCTTTCCAGCGAGATCCTATGAGGAAAAAAAGTCACAATTCCCATTTGCACAGCAGCTGAGGATCCTAAAAAGGTATAACTGAGAACACGAAAATCTAAAGTAAAAATGATGGCCAAATCCCAGAAATACATAAAAAGGTTATGATTAGTGAGCTCTGACTCAAGAGGTGAGATGCCACAAGAACAGAGGTGTTGGTGGCAGTGTCCTCAAAGACTGTGCACCCAGAGATACAAACACTAAGCAATATTTTTCTTCTGGCTTGAATGAACAATTTAGCCAAATTTGTACCTTATGTACTTAAAAGCTCATAGATGATTTAATGGAAATATCTTTCATTTCTACATTAGACCATGATGTAATTCAACTGTGAACTGAAAAGTTGTGCAAAAACGCATTACATATTTTGAATCTGAGGGTAATTATCTAGTTACTGAGTATTGTTATGCAGGGTACATTACTTACTACAAAGGTTTCTAATGTATGGTACGTGTAATTCTCATTCTCCCCCTAATGTTTAAATATGCTTACGTGATTAGTTGAAAATTCATTTCATTAAAATTCTAATTATAAAAAATACATTAATGAACATGCACTGGGTAACTACTATGTGCTAGATACTGTACTAAAACCTTTACACAAGTTGTTTCATTTTTACCTTTCACCATAATCTCATAAGCAGACAATATTTATACCTATTTCTAAAGATTAAAAAAAATTGAAGTTCAAATACCCAAGGTCACACAACTATTAAATTGTGGATCACTGACTCAAACTTAGCTTTGAGAATTGAAATTGTGGTACAACATGTATCATTAGATACCTATAACCATCTACTATATAGGATCTAGCAGAAATCAAAACTCACAATAATAAGTATGTGTTCAGTAATATTTTTCTCTTAATAAATTGCTTTCAATAATATATAAAAATGTCATTTCCTGTGAGAGAGTATGCATTAGTAATGTTAGCCCAAATTGGTTTTCCCTTTCTTTTCATTTTTAATTTTGGTTTGAGGGCTTCCCTGGTGGCGCAGTGGTTGAGAGTCCACCTGCCGATGCAGGGGACACGGGTTCGTGCCCCGGTCTGGGAAGATCCCACATGCCGCGGAGCGGCTAGGCCCGTGAGCCATGGCTGCTGAGCCTGCACGTCCGGAGCCTGTGCTCCGCAACGGGAGAGGCCACAACAGTGAGAGGACCATGTACTGCCAAAAAAAAAAAAAGAACAAGAAATAATTTTGGTTTGGATTCAAGTAGGATTGCAAAAAAACAACTATTGGAAGCTTAATTAAAAATAGTTTATGCTTATTCTCAATATAGATGTGATTTAAAGCTTTGATTCAGTATGGCTATGTGCAGTAGTAATAGAAGTAGTAGTAGTAGTAATGTTTATTTTTTATTAAGAATGTGAGAAAAATCTATTTGCAGATGTTTATCTGCAAGTAATCAGCTCAACTCTACCTAAATGCACAAAGACCAAAATAACTGGAATTAGGAGATCCCTAGCAAATATGTACTGGCACTGCTGCCTTTACCTGCCGTCCAAAGTCATCTAAGCAAGATATTAAACCTTTTGAATGAATTCATTACTTAACCATAACTCCACATCTCAAATGCAAATAGCTCACTAATGAATAGTACTTTCCTACAAATGTACAGAAATCCTCAATATGGGCTGTTAAATTTATTAAACGAATGCAGAGAATGGGAAAACATCTCTTCCCTTAGAATTCTTTCCTATTGGAACAGATGTTCCCTGGGTGGGTATATCCACGTAGGTGTTACCAAGATTTATAAACAGATTTTTTCCAATCTAGACAGCCAATATGATTTCATTATATTTACAAGAGAAATACAGTTACAGTTCAAATAATAATAGTTTATTTTTCTACTCCTTTCTCAAACTTGTATTTAAATACAGTGTCCAACATTTAGTTAGCTGGTCAGGCTGTATCATTTGTAGGTACAATCTCAAACTCTTTATTATTCAACATTATTTTCTAGAGGCACATGAAAATCATTATGTTGTTCTCAGGGCAAATATAAACACAAGTAAACCTATAATACTATTGAATTAGATCAATTCTTCTTGTGGAGTTTCTTATAAGTATGTATACCAGAATTTTGACCCTCAGAATAGGGAGTGGAAAAGTGAACTTATCAGAATAACTTACTGAATAATTAAAGAAATCGAACAGTGGATCAAGGATGGTTGACTTGAAATTCACTAACTATGTTTACCGCCAAATAAAACAAAGAAACTAGCATTCTCAGTTAGAATAGGAATTGCCAAAGATTCTTCCCTAAGTCTAAATGTTCTATTAGCTCAAAAAAGAATATTTTTCCCTAAGGAAAGGGAATGTTTATGCCTCACAGTAACATGCCTTGGAATGTAAGAGCTATGTTTAGATTTCCTACTATGTGCATGATGCAGTATTCATCACTAGATATGCAGCAGTGAGTTGCTATGGTTCTTATCTTCTTGGAGCTTATATTCCAGCTGAGAAGAAATACATTAAATATGTAATTGCAAAATGTATAATTTTAATTTTAATTGTGGAAAGTACAGGAAGCTATGAGAACATATGATAAGGAGGTGAGATCAATCTTCTGTAGGTCAGGAAGGCATCGCTGTGAAAATGACTCCTAGGGGGATTGAAAAAACAAGAGCAGCCTATGGAGGAAGAATAGAATGGTCAAGGCCTTGTAGTGGGAAGGGGGAGTGGAGGAACCTAAAGTTGTTCTGGCTAAAATGCAGAGAAAAAAAGGAGAGTAAAAGATGTGTAAATTCTCAAGGAAGTTGGCCTCTAACTGTGGTATGAACTGGAATCAAAATATTTTGAAACTTGATAATATAATTTCTCTGGAAGTATCACTGAATTCTAAGCTACATTGAAAAATATGGCCATATCACTGTTACATGTCTTTTCAAAATTAAGAATTAAGGGACAATTTGACCCAGTTAATGCTTAAGCTAACTACTCCATTATATGACTGAGCAGAACAGTGGTTCAGTTTGGTGGCAAAGGCAGCTATCATTTTTTAATAATAGCTTTCGAATAGGATAACCAAATGACAGTTTGGTTTTGGTTTCAATGGCTTTGCAGGTACACCAACCACTGTTTGTAGCTGCAGTGTAACCCCCTGAAACACACTAGATGAGGATGGGAGGACAGCGTTTTAGATACCTTCAAAAGAGATGAAAACATCTCCTTGATTTGGGTGTGGCTGGCTGCTCACCCTGGACCATGTACAGGGAGTAAAAGTTCCCTGCTGTTTTCAAAAGATGAGCCTTCAACAATGAAAAAAGAATTAAGTACATTCAGGTATTCCTCCTGATGAAAAAAAAGAAGATTCAATCGAAAATATTTGATGTTCAAAATGAGGAAAAAAAATCAGTCTTGAAAGTGCTCTTTTCCTTTCTAAATCTGGCAACACAATAAAAATGAAGAGTTTGAGTTGGGCAACAGTGTCATCTCCATGGGGTCTGTAATGAGTTTGCACATTTTACTCTAACTACTGTATAACTAATCAGAAAAAGATGTCCCCCATCCCCTGATCTAGTGCCAAACGGTAAAAGGTGATTCCTTATGTTAACAATTTCAGCAGAATGGCTTATTAAAACCAGATTTTAGGGTATTATAAAATGCTTAGAAGCCCTTTAAAATGTCAACTAGGATCTCCAGAGACTACGTAAAATGTCAACCCAGCTCAAGCGCCTGTTTTAAGCAGAATGAATTAGCGGCATGCTGTCGGAGGCTGTTATCCAAAACAATCAGTAAAAGGGAAAACATCAAGCTTTCTTTGTACTTTTATATGAAATGAACCATTTAGAATGATCTTGTGGATATTTGAAGATCACTTATTTATTTGAAGCTATGACTAAATTTTGAGGCCCAAGACACCTCGGTGGGGTTTTTTCCTGCTATATCTTTAATTAATATAATTTCATTGAAAAGTCTTAAATTAGACAGCATTCTCTTTCATGCAGCCTATTATGATATAATCATATAGTCATTCTAATATTCTCTCCTTCAAACCAGAAAGGAATTCTTTTAGCCAGTCATCTCTTTCCCATGAAGGCTTTTGCTCTATTTCCTAAAATATTTCACATCATCAAAACTGGTATTTCTCTCATACTTACAGTAAGGTTTTAAGCAGTGATTATTATTTTTTTTAGTATTCAGACACATAAATGAATGATATAAAGACAGGTTAAACAATCTTAGTTTTTAGTGCTTTTTTGACATTTGGGGATTTCTAATTTGATAATAACTGATATATTAAAATATGAAATAAGCTTACATCAAGCATTTTATTCTTTTCTAGAGTTTTTCCAAATGAAACAGATATGGTATTTTTTTAAATGAAAAATTCATATGGAAGGTAGAATGTTGTCACAAAAAAGAAAAATAGATCAGAGATGGTAGAGATGCAAAAAATATGCATTTTCTTTTGATCAGTTTCAGTTTTTTTATATTTGGATATATATTTATACATAAATATTCATACATATTTATGCATAAGTATTCATGTTTTCTATGTACATATAAAGCTTCACATGTTCATATCTTTTGAGATAACCTTCATCTAAAGAGCTCAAAATCATTTAGATGAAAATTGAGACACAAGTTTAAGTAGTTAACGGTTTTTGTTTGTTTTTGTTTCATTACAAATGTACACTGTGGACTGGGAGGCACCCTATTACCATTGTTGAAAATATGGGATCATAAAAACGCGTGTACATGTTTAGTAACCACTTTCAGATGATCGGTTCCTTAATGTAAAGAATCAAAAGGCAAACTACATTAGCTACATGTAATTCCAAGTGCACTGTGGATTTTAACAAAGCTTTAATAACTTCAACAAATTTTGTTACTTATTTGTCAAAGACAAAATGTGATGATAGAGTTAAGTGTTCTTCTTCTAATTTTTTTATTTAGCTCTTAGAAGTCAGAGAAAATAAAAATTTGCTTAGGTTGTCAAGAACCTGGACACCATGCTCTTGAAGGTAAAGATGATGGTGAGGATGACATTGATGATGATGATGATGTCAAGAGAACAGCACCAAAGAAATGGCATCTTGCCTTCCTTCTTTCTGGGACTTAAATTGGTGTATAATAGGTCTCTTTATAATCAGTACTCTTTCCTTTCAACCATCTTTGCTGTGTGCTTCAGTGTCTATGTATGTTGGGTAAATATGCACTTTTGTCATCTGTTAAGCTGAAAGCTGCAATAGCAGGAAAAGTCCCTTTTTAAATGATACTGAAAATACACGTAAGGATACTAAAAGTAAAAATTAAAAAATGTACACCCAAACGTCTTCTTGTGTCCTGACAATCTAAACTGATTTTCAATTATAGTATTAGAACAGACATCATCTCCACCTCCACCCTCACCCCCATGACATGACGAATTCTATAGTGTTCACAAAGGAAAAGAACAAGTAAGGTCAATACCAATACTGAGTGGCTTGTGTGAAAAGAGCTTTTTTTCCTAGTCTCAATTCAAATATTTTAAATTTTTGAAGAAGAGGAAATATTACAACAACTAGTGTAGGAGCACACATCTAAATCAAAATTTGGGCACAATTTCTTGATAAATGTGGAATGCTTCATGGTCAGAAGAAAAGGCTCCATATGGTGTACCTAATTTTTAGATAAGTAGAAAACATAAGCTACCTGGCTTCCAAACCCAGTCTCTTTCAACAAACGCAGAAAACAAAACTGTACCTGTATTTCATACATCACTTAACCCTTTATACTTTTCTTACCCAGTATCTTGCTGATGTTGGAATTGTGCATGTCAGGAAAGGCTTGAAGGATTTTCCTTCGTTCATCTTTAGCCCACACCATGAAGGCATTCATTGGACGCTTTATGTGGGGTTCATTGCTACCACGCCCCCTGGATTCTCTATAAATTCTTGATTCTGAGACTCCAGCACTTCCTAAAAACAGGGAACATTGCTTCACGTTAGTGTTAAAACTTATGGCAATTCCCTTCCTTGCATTATTGCTTTTCAGTCTATTAAAATATCTGAAAATCAAAAGCACATCTAATAATGGTACTTCTAGTTCTTGAGCCATTTGCTAGTTTGTGAAGTTTCTGTGATAAGCCTTGAGGTGTTGAGTGTTGTTATTTGTATTTTTAAGTCCATTTCTAATATATTTTTTCTTTCTTTCAGTGGACTATGGACTGTTTCACCATTTACTTTCAAGAGCACACAAGAAACTTGAATATGTGATCTTTGATACAAATTGGAAAGAGGATATAGTTGGGTTAGGTCAACAGGCATGCCAGTACTGTAGAAATATTAGATAGGTCAAAAAGCTCACAAAATTGTGAAACACCAAACTGTTCAGCAGAATGGATGACTACAGGTAAGGATGTGTCTCTTCATAGCATACTTTTTCTCTCTCTGAGGCTATATAAAAACACTGCTAAATAAATGTTTAAGGTTAAAATACAATATAGATATCTCCTATAATGTGTTTGGCTTTTCTTTGAAATTATGTGCTAATACATGCATGAAATATGCTGATGCAGCAATGATAGTCTGGTTCCCAAAAGATATTTGAAAATGGTAGGAAAAGAACAAATGAATGGGGCTTCCATGGTGGCGCAGTGGTTGAGAGTCCGCCTGCCGATGCAGGGGACACGGGTTCGTGCCCCGATCCCGGAGGATCCCACATGCCGCGGAGCGGCTGGGCCCGCGAGCCATGGCCGCGGAGCCTGTGTGTCCGGAGCCTGTGCTCCGCAACGGGAGAGGCCACAGCAGTGAGAGGCCCGCGTACAGCAAAAAAAAAAAAAAAAAAAAAAAAAAAAAGAACAAATGAATGGTTACAATCTATGGTTTCTTACGAAGTCTACAGTCACATATTTAAAGCGAAAAAAAAAAGTTCATTTCCCTGAATTTTCCCACTAACATCTAAGTTATCCAAAGAGATCCATTGATAATTACATTCCAAACAGCAAGACTCAGGATGATAAAACACGACCAAGTGTCACACTGGAACCTTGGGGAGCTTCAGGCACTCCTCTAGGCTTTATCTGACTTTGTAGAATGGCTTCAGCAGATTAAACTGCTTCCAGAGATACTTGAATTTAGGCAAAGAAAATAAGGAGAAGCAAAACATATAACTCTGGCACTATGTTCTCCAGGGTTATCATTACAAAAGATGAAAGAGATATATTCTGTTAGCATGTAAAAGTTTCAAATATTTTGGGGTTTTTCTAGAGCACTGCTCTTCTTTTCTTCCTTCATACTCCTTTTCCTTTCTTAATTTGAAGGAATAGGAATCAACCAAAATTACCCAGACTTGAAGACCTCTATGGCAGCAAACAAAAAACACAGCTTATTTGGAATTTCTCATTATTTCTCTTTCACAATATGCTCTTTGGTCTGATGAAGATTAGAAAATATTTTGCATATAAGCATGACTGAATATAACAAATAACAGCAACAACAATTTTGATGTTTTAATGCTGATTCCCATGGGTATATTTTATCATGCTGATACAACTTAAAATTTATGAAATGTGTTATTACCAGTAATTGTCTTTTTATTGACAAAAATGAGTGCTAATATATGGTGACATCTTCCTAAAATGGGTTTGTAGCTAGCAAATGATCATTTGCACATCTGCTTTTTCTTGTTCTTACACCTTACAGCAACATAAGCAATAAAATGAACATTATGTGACTTCATCAAAGCTAAACAAGCTCTCTGTATGTACTTAGGCCAGGTTTATCTTAGCCAAGCAAAGCAGAAAAGAAGGAAACGTCTGGATACAATAGGCTAGAAAAACACAGACTTTTCTTGGATAGCCAATTCAATAAAATTTGGTCTCGACAGAATTATCTGGTTAAATGCTCAAGTTTGGCTAGTCCCTTGGCTGCTCACTGGTTTGCCCTGGTTCAGTCTTTTCTGTATGCAGGGAGCTTCTGCCACAGTAACAAAGTTGAGGACCATGCTCTTGAAATGCATGTATGTCACCTGACACTGGAGAGAGGTTCCCAGTCGGGGCTCAGTGTAAGAGGAAAAGCACTTCCTTCTTTTTCCCTCTTTGCTGTGCTATTAGAATTAGAGCATCAATTTATTTAGTTGTCCCTGTGGATGTTTAGAACGTTCAAAGATGATGCAGACAACAGAAGTCTCAAGGCACGTGACGGAAGCATGAGACTGCACCGCTGGAGCTCTAGTTGGGTTACAGAGGGTAGGCAGGGCACCTGACTGTATGGTAGATAGAATAAGAGGGAAAGGGTCCCAAATGCAAGAAACTATCCTGAAAATGTCCTCTGAGCCATGTATTCTGGTCAGGGTTTGACAAATGAAAACTTCAAAATGAGCTTATAGAAAAACATTTTTGAAAAGTTTGTTTCAGGTGTAAGAAATAGGGAAGTGAGAGACAGGGGAGATGATGATTGAGAGCATTTGCTTTAGAATCATGCCATCTTGAATCCAAGACCTGCCTTTGGCGCTTACAGCCCTGTAGTCTTGGAAAATATGACTCAAAATTCCTAAGGGCTAATCTCTATATCTGTAAGAGTTCTTATCTCACAGGTTGTGTTGGGGAGTAATGAGATGATTTATGCATAGCACTCAACAGAGCGTTTGGCACGTGGGAACCACTCAGTACATGTGAACTCTTACTGTAATGATCAGGTATGAGGTGGCTGTTTTGTGTATTTTTTAGTAGTTTTAATTGGTATTAAACAGACACTTCTGCACACTACTGGAATATATACGAAAAATTTCACAAACCATCAGAATCTCCACTCATATTGAAATCCATCATGGCATGGCTAAATTTTCCTTCTTCATTCTGTTTAACTGCCAGTTGCTGAGTCAGACTCTCCAGTGTTGTTTTTTCCTTTAAAAAAGAAATTTATAATGAGATCTCAATCTGGAAATTATAATTATTCAAAGACATTTTTTTCCTTGGGCTATAGATAACGCATTAGCTTCTGGAAGGGATGAAATGCTGATTTATTCACCTTTGCACATTCAGCACGTTATACTGAGGTAACTGAAGCCAATGATCAGCAGGATGTCTGAAGGGACTCTTATTTGTAGAATCCCCTATACAGTCTTGGCATTTGGGTTTGCTAAGCCTAAAGGATGGATGCTGGGATCCTTGGAGACAACCTTCCCAAATCACAAAATGTGCATAGAAATGTCATGGAAGCAACCTGTTTTACAACATTTGGAATGCCTGCTTTATTTTTAGCCAGACAGGAAAAGTATAGAAGTGGCATGAGGCCCAGAGAAAGTCTTCCAATAGTCAGGTGACCAAATGATTGAAACATAATTCACAGTAGTGCCCTCGGGTTGCCATCTCACTAAATGCCATCTGCATTCCTCATGCAAGGGTAATGAAGACGTTTCAATATTCATTGTTAATTGCTTGTCAAGTCTCTGTACATTCAATGTGAGTGCCTGCTACTTGGACCACGATTTGATTTGGATTGCTAAGCCAAAATATTGAGTTGGAGAATTATCTGAGATACAAATATACCAAAATTAGATCTGCAAAGACATCAAGTCATCTGAAAGCATGCAGTGCATGATCTGAATTCATGGAGAACATGGCATTACAAAGTAAATTATTTTCAAGAAAAATATAATGCTTAATCTACACCACATGAGATTTTAAACTATTTCCAAATTAAGTAATTGGGTGATTTTAAGAACAGAAAAGCATACAATAAAAGGTTTACAACTCTTTCTAGAACTTTCCGTCATTGCTCTGAGGATGATGAGGTTCCAAAGCAGCTTTAAGAAAAGCACCTATTGGATTTCATAAGATTTGCTCATGTTTCTTGGTAATTATGCACCTCATTTTCTGAGGAACACAGTCATGAGTTACACAAATGAATCACATACACTGTGGTACAGCTACTGACACAATAAAAATTTCACAGAGGGCTTCCCTGGTGGCACAGTGGTTGACAGTCCGCCTGCCGATGCAGGGGACACGGGTTCGTGCCCCGGTCCGGGAAAATCCCACATGCCGCGGAGCAGCTGGGCCCGTGAGCCATGGCCGCTAAGCCTGCACGTCTGGAGCACGTCTGTGCTCCGCAATGGGGGAGGCCACAGCGGTGAGAGGCCCGCATACCGCAAAAAAAACCCAAAAAAGTTCACAGAAAATAATCAACTATTTAAGATAATTGTATTACAGGTAAAGGACCCAACTAACGTTCCCAACAAGAGCCAACAGGGTACTGAAATTCTTCATACAGTATATACTTTATCTCTACAAAATCTCTGACAGTATTACAACTATACATACTAGATGAAAAATTTTCTTAATTTAGTGGCCTTGGAATCCATCTCTGTTCATCAAAGTCTGATATACAATTTAATAGAAAAAATATTTTAAATTGTCAATCAGTATAAAATACAGTAGAGAACCTGGAAACAAAATAGTTTACACCAACTTTAGTTCTATAAGATTATATAGTACTAAAGTTGAAATAAATTATATATTTAAAAATGTAGAACCTCACCCAATTTTGTTTTGTGTATGAAACTGGTATTTTCATCTGCCTTACATGTTCTACATTTCTTTTGCTGAGAGAGTCTGCTGTATATATTCAGCTGAGCCCATGAGCACCAAGGACACCAGATTAACAGACTGTCTTTATAGTAAATGTAGCTGTTAAAATAGAAGACAGTTACATTAAAAAAAAAACAAAACACATTCCATCAACATAATCTGAGAGTCCCCGGGTCAATGAAGACTTTACTGTACTATCTTTGGGGAATGTACTGGGCATGGATCACCTCTCAGGTTTTGATTTAAAAGTGTATAGGGCAAAAATGCTACATATTTTCTATTTTGAAGTAAAGTCTTTCAAGAAGAAACAGCAAAATGAAGGCAATCGGAGTAGAAAAAATGAAATGTTAAGTGACTCTGAAGATTCTGCATTCAGCTGTATGGATCTTGCACCATCTTACCAAGTAACTAAAATTAGCAAAGGATGAGCTCGAAAGTCACAAGTAGTTTTTACAATAAGTAACCTCTAATCATCTACCTCTAAAGCACATAGTATAATAAAATGATTCAATTAGCTACCCAAAAGTGGAATTTATGATACTTCTTAAGAGGATGTCAGTAGGAGAGAGTGGAAGTAAACACAGTAAGCTGCACTCCTTTTGTGACCTTTTGCATAGTCATTTAAGCTAATTCTCAGTCATGTGAACAGGGTAAATGAGAAGTAATTGGAGGACCTGAAGAAGGTGTGGTATGCTTTTAATTAAAACACCTTACAGTAGCATGTAAATCAAAATGGTAACACTGCCACAATTTAGAAACTCTTGCTGACAATAAATTCAGAAGACAGAGGAATTGAGGTAAGGGGTATATCATAAAACCCAAATGGTTACATGGTAAATATATGGTATCTATCTATCTATCTATATCTATATATAAAACACAGTGGTTATATAGTAAATAATTAGCTATACAATTCCATATGGATATTGATCCCATTGTAAAATTTCATATTTAGTTCTTATGTATACAGGTAGATATAAATCTATGTGTGAATAGGATTCTAGAAAATATACTGAACTACTAAAAGAATGAGTTGGATTTAAGAATATTCTTCAAAAGTTTAAATTCAATCTATTCAGGAATATAGGAGGAAAATCAGTCAAATGTTATAAAGCACAAATGCTGGTACACTGGGAAGATTCCATTCATCCTACTACTTCTAATCCCATCTGTTCCTGGACGTCCCCTTCGCGAACAGTCCAACTATGCACTGTCATGTCTAAAACTCAACCGTTTCTGATTCTGTACCCTGGGTTAAATATTTCCCTTTCCAAAGCCTCTTTTCAAATGTGTGAATATTACTGAAAAAAGGTGATTCTCAAAGTTCTTATAATTAAATTAATCCTTTCTAAATAGAGACCACTGAAACAAAATAAGGGCAGTAAATGTCAGGTAGGGAGATGGTAAATGGGAAGATGCTGGAAATAAGAAACACCAAAGAAACTGAGTTTATGGAAATAGAAAAATATGTTGATGGGCAGAGGTGATAATTTTTACCAAACTTATACTCTTAGTTCCAACTGGTTCTGATAAAGAGCACATCAGTCAAGAATTTTTACAGAAAAAGACCACCACATGCCGCCAGTCTAAGACCAGTGTTCTTGAACATAAATCCAGTATAGCGCTTATACTTTTCTGCCTTCTCAATACTATCCAAACACTGCCCTGAAACTTATGAATACCATAAGATTCATTCACCTTTCTCTCTTCTACTTTTTTCCTATTAGAAATAAAACAAACAAACAAACAAAAAACACACTTAAAGAAATTTTGGCCAAAATTCTGAACTGCTCTGAGGAACATCAGAGTACAGGGTGCAAACAGATTAATTACTACAAAGTAGTCAAAATGAAATAGTCCTGAGGATTTACAAATAAGGACCAAACAAGACGACCTGTATGCTTTCTATTGGATAAAAACTAGCTATTGGATAACAACTAGAATTCCTTTGGAAAGATGAGTCCTATCTGGCTAATCAAATCTTATACAACTCTGTAGGTTTACTAAGATCAAGAAGAAACTTAAGGTAAAATTTGTCTTAACTTGAAAATTTTTCTGATCCTATGTTGACTTGAAGAAACATTCAAGTGAATTGTATCTGATCTACAGAAGAAAAGAAAGTTTTAGACAATATAGTTTCTTGGGGTCAAATGAATAACTCTAAAACTCAACATTCAAATAACTATTATTAATGTGTTAATATTCACTTAGGGAATTTGGCAGCTGGTTTTGGGCTCTGTGGCTTATCCAATGACTTGCATAATGGAAAACAGCACGTGTATTGTTTGCACATGACACCAGACTATGGTGGGAATCAACAAGGAGAGCCAAGAAATATCTAAAGAGATGTGGGTAATTAGCTGATTAGAAGTGGTCAGTAAAGATCAGTGCTTTCTAAGCAAACAACGTTCTGAATGGCAAAAGGCTATAGAGATCAGTGGGAAAAGAACATATTTGAAAATAGAGAAAATATCCCATATAGAAAATAATGGCTTTGGGATCAGGAACATGACATTTTAACCAAACTCTGCCATATATATTAGCTATACTACTTTAGACAAATCAATTAACCTCCCTGAGTTTCAGAATCCTAATTTGTAAAATGGTGCTGTAATATATGACAGATTCTCATTAGTTTAAAAAATGAAAAAGATATGCTTTTAATATTAGGGGAGAAGTAAATAGGGGAAATGAAAAAGATAAAGATTCTTCTAAAATATAAGAATTACAGGAATAGTTATTTCAATATGAGTATTAAATATCCTGCTGTGGTTATGATCCTTTATTGTCTACAGTCAGAGTAGTGGACAAATATGCATTAACAAGGAGAATGTTTGTAACAACTCTAAAAGTTGTTGGAATTTTTTCTTTCCTCTTGTGCATCATCCCTGACAATGTATTTAATCTTTTTTATTTTCCATTTGATTCTCAGGCCTCATGGTTTACAGCCGTATAATATAAGTCTAGCACATATTTAAATTGAAAAGTTCTCCTATTCCATTACTTCAACTATATAGAAAACAACTAAAAATTCACTGTGTTTGTAAGGGCTCAAAGGCACATTGTTTGTCGATATTTCATGGAGCAGTCAAAACAAAAATACCACACAAACTGCACTCTAGAGGAAGTAGATATTTCCTTAGTTACCTAAGCCTAAACTGCATGAGTAGATGGTTCCTCTATTACTCCTTGAAATTGGGATTTATATAACTGACAAGCTTTGCTCACCATCAGACACACATACACAAAGAAAGAGATGGGCTGTGGATCAGCTATCATAATGGACATCCCTGAAATAAAGCTCACAAAGCTATAAAACTCATAAAAAGCACATGCATGAAATGACAGAATAGAGTGTGACTGTCAAATGTTGACTCAGTAACAGTTAAACCCCTTCTGGCTGACCTTTTTTATGATCTCCTTCTATACTAATGACACAGGAAGAAAAAAGAAACAAAAAAGGTTTTTAACCCTCCAATTATGTGACCCTCACAGACCACCAAAGAAGATGAAAGATTATTTATAATGTCATAACGATTTATCAGTTGGAGAATTTTTTCACCAGCTTAAGTAAAACATAAAAAACAATGCATGTTTCTCTTGGTTTCACCCTTGCTTATTGAGATGGCCATTTTCTAAAAAATAAGCATCCACCCACGTAATCTAACTGCACAAATGGGAAAGAAAGCTTTGTTGTAAAAGATTTACAATAAATTATGTACAAATACACACACACATACACACATACATTTCCCTCCAACACCAACAAAAATGCAATCTGAAGAAATCTTTTACTAATTTTATTCTGGTCAAATGTGAATTTCTCAGACACTTTGGTACTCTGAAATCTAGTATCCCTTAGGAATATTTTTCCATTCATTTTCTCCATCAGAGAATCATATGGATATATGAGCTAAGGGGTTGGAAAGGTCCATAAATGTCTTGTGGTTAAGTCAACTACAAAAAAAGCCTTATCTAATCCTGATTTTTTTCCCCTTCTAAATTCAGAGATACCCCTAGTGGAGAAAATAATAAATTAGAACCCATAATTTTGTTTCCACAATCTAATTTCCTTTTGTGAACTTTGGTAGCCAGCTTAATGAAATGTTTCTTGAAGTATAATTCTTGCTAAATTTCATAGAAACTTAGTTTCATCAGGCAATCTGGTCAAAGTGAACTCTATTGACAGATCAAGTTTTCTTAAGAAGTATTACGAAGCTGAAGATAGAATTGTTTTGAAGGAAACACAAAGCTTCTATGAATTCAAGTCTTAATCTGGATGAATACATTTCTAAGATAGTAAAATGACTTGTGGATAAAACTGATGAATCCCTATTTATGATTTTTAAAGAACTGATTTTAAAGTGGGAGAAATATTAGGAATTGTACATAAATAACTAATTCTGATTTTTCATGAATAAAGAGAGAATTTGTGGAACAATGACTTGAGCACTTAATGTATGTTCCAGAAAAGACAGAGCTGATTGTTATAGGATTAGTTAAGAGCACTTAGTACAGGATGTGATACAACAAGAAGCTAGTATGGATTCATTAAGCAAAACTATGTTGTAATAGTCTAGTTTCTTTTTCTACAAAAACTGGAATGCAGACCATGGCCATAAGGTTTTGGACTTAACTCAGCTTTGGGTTATGTTCCTATCAATATCCTTGTTGTCTTCATGGAGAAATTGCACAGGACTTTGCAAGAGAGAGTTGAAGAGGAGATCGACAATCTCTGTCTTTAAATATCTTAAGAATCTCCATGTTTAAAAAGAATCAAGACCTGTTATTTGTGAAAAAGAGAGGATTCGTCCATATGTAGTAAAGAGACAGAATACTGGCCAATGTTTGTAAGTTATCAAGTGAAAGATAACGAACCACTGAAGGAAGAGTTATATAAAAGAGTTGTCTCTCCATTGAGTGGGCTGTCTTAGGATGCAAAACATTTCACTTCCCTAGAGGTTTTCAAGTATTGGCCATATGACTACCTGCCTGGCAATTCAACATCAGATGATATGTTGAATTAAAGGCCCTTTACATTTTCTTTCAATTCTATGTTCCACTTGACTGGAGTTGCTCAAACAAAACAAAAATATTTTGACAAACGTATACAGCTATACATGTTTCTCTATCCATGATGATAGTTTCCTCAGAAGCTGTTAATTATGTTTCAAAATGTAAAGGTACTCCATTTATAATTGAGAATACTATAATCATTTTCTTAAATTCAAGGAAGATATTTCAAATTATGAAACAAAACCCAAAAAATATGATTACTGAAATACATTTTGTGAAGGGGCTGTCCAATAATACTCAGATTTACAGATTCTAAGTGCATTGTGAAACACGCAGTTATATGTCCAAATTCAACATGACTGCCATGGAGAGGAAGAAGTCATTGAGTGTGTGGGCCACTCAAAGGAATCCATAGGAAAGAAATCATTCACAAAGAGGGTACACATGAATAATATCATGGTAAAATATTGGTCCTTGCTTACTTGTCCCAGGGGTGCTTTTGGTCTGTACATGTGGAAGAGGGAAGGCAGGAGAGGAAAAAACTTAAGACCTGAGTTTCCAAGTGTCTGTATATGTGTTCAGCATTCAGCCAAAGTCTAAAAAAATGACTTAATTTCAAACCAGGGCAGATAGAGATACTGTGCACACCAAGTCAAATCAGAAGGCTTAATGTGAGAAAAATAGGAGGCCAACAAAGTAAAATAATAGAATTCACAACCTACACAGGGTGTCTGGTAGGTGGGAGGGCTGCACAGATGTAAACACAAAACTGGAATGTTGTCTGATGATAACTGTTCTATAAACAATGGGTCACTCAGTTAGTGAGCTACAGAAATGTATAGACCTTTTCTCTTTAATTTTTCCTTTTCATAGAATAAAAGCTATAAAACTGTACATATTCTTATAAATGCAGCCTCAGTAGCCAGTAGTTACCTCAGTTAAATAAATATAATTGGACTGTTTTAAAGAGAAATGGTTTGGTTCCAAAATGCTGGGTCTGACAAATAGAAAGAGGCACAGCAGGATTATAGTTCACTTTTCAATTACCCATGGTAGTTTTAGGGGAAAAATTTTAGAGTTGAATAGATATATAAAATCTCATTCTAATGAGCAGCTAAAACTTCACATGTTTTATGAGAGCTGCTAAGAGAAGTAAAATAAATAAGATGGAACATATTCTTTCTGTTTCCCGGCTCATTCTCTAATGAAGGGGGCTGGTGCGTGGTGAAGAAAGGAAGACCTAGAAAGGGAGCAGAAACAGGAAAAACAAAGAATTGGAAGAAAGATACACAAATGACGGAGATGTTGATTGATTAAAGGATTTTTGTGTGTGTGTGATGAATCCTCAAAAATGTACTAAATAATACACATGGCCAACGCTGGGGTACAATCGAATCAAACAGGCACTGAGTTACTTTCTTGAACATCTTCAGCATGGTCCATTAGAAAAGAGACTGAAATTTGAACAAGAGGACCTAGGTTTAAAAACTGATCTACCACTCGAATTCCTATAATAATATCATATCTCAAGGTTTTTATTTTTAAAACAAAGACTGAAATTTGAACAAGAGGACCTAGGTTTAAAAACTGATCTACCACTTGAGTTCCTATAATAATGTCATATCTCAAGGTTTTTATTTTTAAAACAAAGATATGAATACTTTTCTTCTTAAAATACTGTACAGAACTGAAATTTGATGGGAAAGCAGTTTGAAAAAGGTAAGATACAAACTAGATATCAATAGCTATTATTACTCCTATTTTTACTCCTATACTCATAAACAAGTGTTTCTCATTTGTAAAAGAGAAAAGGTATAAGTGGAAAGACTCAATGAGGCCCTTTGAAATAAATGTTAAATTCAGAATATTTTCCTCATAATTTAAAATCTATATTGTTAAAGTCACTTGCAATAAATGACAATAGAGAATACAATATATCTACTAAGTATGAGGATAATTGAAAAACAAATGGCTCTTTGATTAGTTCAGTGCCTTAATGTTTAAGTGTCTTGAAGACAGCTATTTGATCTTGGGGATGAGGAAGGGAGTGAGGGAGAAGGGAAGGAAAGATCATTCTTAGTAGACCAGGTTTTCAAAAATAACACTTCTGGTCCAACAACAAAAGTGATTCTTATTTTACTTACAGAAAATTTGAAAAAATCAGGAATGTGGGGACATGTAAATTTCCAACCCCATCACCTTGGCAAAATGATTGTTTATTCTTCTTCTAGTCTTTTATCTATGTACCATGGAAATGTACTTTAAAAATATCTAGATCATTCTCCATACGGTGTTTTCAAACTCGTTTTTTTTTTCAGGAATACTATTGTGAGCCTATCCTCATATCTTTAAATGAACAGACAATTTCAATCATCAGAGAGGCCTGTGGGTGTCTATCTGAAAGCCCAATTTGGCATGCCCTGTGTGTCTCATTTTATTGGACCATCCTGCACTAACCCCTCTACCAGAATGATGTAAAGAACACAAGACTCTCTGTTTGAAAACATGCACAGCTTTTCTAGGCTTGAAAATTAAACCATAAAAAGTTTACTGGAAAAAAAAAACCCTTTAAAAAGCTCCTTAAAAACTCACACCATAATTGCTCCCCACCAAGCGTGGGCACTTGCTAGCTGCAAGTAGTGGCACTGTGACAAATGTAGCAAAACTGAAAGCAGGCTATACTAAGAGAAAGAAAAAGTCTTCCACTGGCCATCTGTGAAAATAAGGCATGTGGCCATTAAATGCAGAGGCTGTAAATATACACAAACTCCATGAAGCAAATGGCAAAAAAGGACTAAACTTCAAGCTCAAACAAATCAAAATGTTTAATGCATAGTTACCACTGCTGGACGAAAACAGCTCTGATCTTTGCAGTCTGCAAACTCGGCATGTATTTCAATTAAATACCCCCAAAAAGAAAAGAAAGAAAAAGAAAGAAATGAAAAGACACAGAAGAAAACCATCTGGAACAAAAGGCTATAGACAGCCTATACTCAATTTCTAGAAACAAACAGCCCCTTTAACTTGCACCAGCCTGTCGAGAATGTCGATTGGAATTATCGAAAGGCTGACATATAGAGTGATGGATGGGTGATGACATAATACCTATTTGCCTTTTTGTCATGGTCTTTGAAAACTGGCTGCTCAGGGCTGATAATATTCACTAAGGGGTCTTCCTCTCCCCTCCTGTCCCATAAGAAGTGTTCCCTAGCTAAGACACTCAGTATTAAGAAGGTTTTATGAATGAAAAACAAAAGAAAAGAAAACCTGAGGATCAAATGCTAACTTGCACATAAAAATCTAGTGTAGATTTTCTAATAATCCGCTGTCTAGAAAGCAGTTCTCTATCCGTTTTACATACATATTTAGAGTAGAGAGACTCCAATAATAAAAAGGCAAATATTCAACTTCAGATTTTGTGTATCTTTTAATTAAAGTCACCAAATAAATAATTACATTAGAGATAAAAAATAATATCTACTCATTTTTATAAAGAGAAAATATTAACCATTTGTGTTATTTTAATTTGTTCCCAGGTAAATTCTAACCAGAAGATTTAAAAGTTTGGGGACATTTTTGTTTGACAAACACTCACTCACACACACACACACACACACCCAAGAAAAAGCTCCTGTTTTGTCCCACTGTTGCAATGATCTATCTCATTTCCTCCTGAACGATTTACCTAACATAACTTCCTCCTTCATGGAGTTTTTCCTCTTACCACTGAAATGTCTAGCTCTAATCTGACTTCTCTAATTCATTTTAGCTAAAGGCAACAACTACAAAAGCCACCCATAAATCATTAATTAATTGGAGTACCCGCCACTGAATACAAAGGCATGAGTTCCTTCATATTCACTTTTTCAAAGCAAACCTGTAGTTTACAATTCCTCACATGCCTTCTCCTTATCTAAGAGAAGGAGCATATGTTAGATAATGCTGAAGTAGATACACTGTGTCAGTTTCTGAAGAGTTAACACTGCTGGCCCCATCCATCAGATGGCCAGTGAAGCATCAGGGAAGAATGAGGGATGTAAAGTTATTACAGGGCTGCCATCTGATACACTCACTGCCATTTGTAACTAATGCTGGGACTGACACACTTTTTTTCATTATTAAACATCCACATTAAGTCAACATTGGTCACTGTCATTTCATGTTTGGCACTCTGTTAAAGGGAAAGAAAAGGGTTGACAATGGCAGAAAAGAGGAGGTTGTCATGGAAGAGTTTTCAAGTGCCAGAGTAATAAAATTAGCCTTTGTTTACAAGTCCATCTATACTGTATGTGGTACAACTTCTTATGAATATGACCGACACCAAAAAGAGAAACTGGTTTCATTACTGAGTAAATCATTATTTAAAATATACATATTATTCACCAAATTTTCATCTTATTCTATGGAAGTCTGCAAAGAATTTTCACTGAACCTCAGAAGGAAAAGTAAGACATTTTCCTAGCTATTCTTATTTGCAGGTATTGATGAATGCATAGCGTGTGCAGGTGTTTAGATTTCAGGTACACTGCAGGCAATTAATGTTTGATGAATAAGTTCTCTACCTTAAGAAATACATGCACATATTTGTATGTTTATTTTTGTGAGTGACATCTTTTTTATATATAAGAAGTAATACAGAAGTTGGCCTTAATATGTAGAAAGTATGTGGATGAACATACATTCATTGATTTAACCTGGCACCAAACAATGTTTTCTTGTACACATTCTTGAATGTAATTTAATTCTTTCTGAAACACAGACAAGGTATAAGGCCCTGAACATGCAACAGAGAAGAGCAAAAGTATAATGACATCAAATATAATCAAAACAAACCAGCTTTATGATGAGAATATTTGAGAGCTTTGGTATCATTTTTATAATGTAGCCATGGCTGACAATGGCCTTTTCCTACCCGGTAGCCCTTCTGGTCTTCCTTTTTGTCCCTGCCAATATAATCTTTGGTCTTAAGATATCCCTTAAATGTGAGGGTGATCTGGCTGCGACCTCTGTCACCCCATTGATCACCAGGGTTGATTGGCTGATCTAGCTGGCTCAACAGGTGTCTCCTTTCCTGCCCCATGGATCCATGTATATCCCTCCTGGAGCTGTAAGCTCAGTGGAAGAGGATGGCCTTCCCCAGTAGGGGAGGGCCCTTTTTCGGTCGAGGGTATATGAGAAGCTGTTCTCCCCTGCTAGACCCTCCAGACAAGCTCTCAAGGTCCATTTCCAGAAGAAAGTAGGCTAGTCAAGCTTCCAAGACTTGAGACACATCCAAATGAGGTGCTGCAGGTAGCGGTCTGCCTTTCTTAAAAAAAAAGATAATCCTTTGATCTCAAGAAGGATAGGATAAGGTCTCTAATTCAGTCCCAGAAAATAATTTGTGATCCATTTAAAGTGGTCTCTCTTCCTTGACCAGTAATTGTCATGAAGATGTGCAAATGACCCAGTTCTACCCAAAGGAGATGTTTATGGAAGTCGGCTTGAGGGGTGCAGTGAAATATGACTATGTGAGTGAAGACCGAACTTCAGCGAAGAGAAAATAACTTCTTTCTGAGTCTGCTGCCTTCATGGCATAGTTGTAGGTGCAGCAACTTTTTGTGGCTCTAAGGGAACAACCCAGATAATCAAGTGATTCCAACACTGACATCACTGAACTAATGAGCTAAGGCCACCAACCTCCTACTCCTGAACTTCATTGTAGGCTAAAAGCTAATCAGTATTTGTTGAAGCTACTGTATTTAGATATCCTGATACATGTCATGACAAACATTTCTAACAGGTATTACAGCATGGGCATTATCTTTCTAGGACAACTACATTGGGTAGTGAGGGAAGTGATCTGGGAAACTTCTGGTCTGTTCCTCATTGCAGTGCACTGCGTCTCTGGGTTGTTCCCTTAGAGTCACAAAATGTTGCTGCACCTACAACTATGCCATGAAGGCAGCAGACTCAGAAAAATGTTATTTTCTCTTCGCTGAAGTTCGGTCTTCACTCACATAGTCATATTTCACTGCACCCCTCAAGCTGACTTCCATAAACATCTCCTTTGGGTTTATTATTAGTGTTGCCTGGTAGGATCAGGACAAAAACTGAGGTTTTTATGCTTTCCTATCAGGTAATCTTATAAGGTCAGAACCTGAGTATGTAGCTGGTCAAAACCGTGCCATTTGCCATGTGGGCATTAAAGACACAAAGTAGGTAGTTTTTACAAAACAAATGTATGTATGAGGGTCTTCTTCTGATTCTTCCCACCTGAGAAGCTTACTTATTCACCTATAACACTAATCTGTAACAGAGCTGAGTGGTAAAATATAACATTATTTGAATATACAATCAGGCTATAATTAACCAGAGATGACAATTATAAATAACACTGCGTCCCAGAGTTTCCAAGAAACCTGACATGCGCAGTTCTTCGGTATGTTGAAACACTTCCAAGAAAAGTAAAGAAATGAAAAATCTTTTAGAAGTCTTCAATTAAAATGTGTTTCAGTACAAATGACTTTCATTATGTGTTTTGGTACATACGGCTGGAAAACATTTGTCCCTATCTTCACACCTCTAATTGTTTTCACTGCCCAATTACAGCTTTTCAGAATTAAGACATTCTAGTTGAGACAAGCATGTTGGTCATTTGAAATGTGAAGAAAAGTTAATGTGTATAAGGCTTGTGTACTCAAGAAAACAGATCTCTGCTACAGGTTTCCAATTATCTGGATCTTGGGTCCTGCTATCTCCTTTTAGACTGACGGAAGGCATCTGGCTGAATTACTTTTCCTTCCCCCTTTCCTTTCTCCCAGCTCCTTTCTGTCTTTCTCTCTCCTTCATCTTCCCCACTTCTTACATTTATTTCACATACTTTTAGGGTCTAGGAAGTTGGGAGCATTGTTTAAAGAGAGAAAAATTGTCGTCCTTTTGGGAGCGATAGTGCAAATTGTAAGAGGAATTTATACATACTGTGTTTCTGTCTTTCGTTAGGGACTGTGAAGCAAAATTTCAAACCAACTACTGATCTAATTACGCTTTGGCCATGGATAAAGTTGGGCGATTATAAAAATCTATTAAAACGGTAAGTATTAAAAAAAGATGAGGAAATATATCTAGTGATGCTGCTTTATGTGGAAAAACAAGCAGCTACCTTTGTCGAGTCAGGTATATAACTGATCTGACATGCTCAGTAGTATGGGGTCTTAATTCAGTTCCTATAGGAATTCACACACACAAATATGCCATGATTAACAAACTCATAATTTGATCTAAACTGTAAGCTCTATAAAGGCAGAGGACATATTTTCTTGTTCAATACAGTGCCTCAAGTACACAGCACCGTCCCTAATACACAGGGGTGCTAATGTTGAATAATGACTAATTAAAAGATTTAAATTGACATTATTTCATTCCCCTGAGTTGCAAGACATAGACTGATCATTAATTTGGTAGAAATGTCGGCTAAGCTATTTCAACAGGAAAAGGCAACCACGGTAATTCCTGATTCTAAGAAAGATTCAATCTCAAGTGTCAAGGGTAACACAGGGATGAACTAATTCGAATTCTCCTGCTGAAAAGGTTTACTTACGCATTACAAGAGTTTGCCAGACTATGACAATAATGGATTTTTACATTTTTATATTCTACAATTACAATGATACAATTTCATTTTTTAAGATTTTCACTTAAAATCCCATAAAAAGATAAGACTATAGTTGAAGATGTAACTCAACTGCATTGAAAGGGCATGGTGAAGAGATTTGGGGGCACAAACTTCTTGAGAATGGAGACATCTTAATTGGCCAACAGATTCTGGCAGGTATTACTTCAGAAATAGATTTTTTTAAAAAACAGTTACTCTAATTCTACAAAAGAGAAAGGAAAATTGAAAGGAGTAATTTTCAACAGAGGCAACTCTCACTCGTGCAACTCAAATAGGAGGTGTTAATCAGAGAAATAAAATGAAGTCTGATTGTGGAGGTGGAACAAGAAGTGGAAATAAGGTCCCTAACAATGGACAACTATGGAATAAAATGAATGCAGATGGTTCCACTCCTGTTACTTAATCAAAAGGCTGAGCAGAGTCACTGGAGCCTGCATGAAGTCATGTGTTAGAACAACAGCTGATCTGTATTAGAGAAGATTAACTCACAGTGCCATGGTGGAGGGCCCAGGATTATTTTATGTACTCCCATTGCCTTACAAGCCGTCAGCACAATTATTGCCCTCCGATGTGAATGACTGATCTGTAACCACAGCTAAACAGCATGCTGCTTAGGGGCCTAGGAGCTTCATGAAGATGAATTTCCATACCATCAAAGTGCTTTTAATGGGCTCCCTGATCCAACCACAAGGCCTGTTTTGTAAGTATATAGAACTCAGGATGAAGGCTTCCTGTCCAAAAGGATTTGGTCGGTTGTCACTTGACAATTCCCAGCCAGCACAGGGGAGGAGAGGGGGGGAGATAGGTAGAGTTGTCTCTGCTTTGGAGGATTAAAAAAAAAAAAAGGGGTACAGATGCTTGCTGAATGCAACCGACTGCTGTATCCACAGCTGAATTCAATGCGCTTAACAAATAATGGCAATTTAGCTATGCTTGCGAGGAATAACTTGAGTCACTTTGCATTAGCATCTGGCTGAGTGTTAAACTCATTTCTACATGGGGAGCAGAGAAAAGGAATTTCTGTTCAAGCATCCTTTCAAGAATGTTTAAATATTTGAATATAAATTCCTCTATGCTTGCTATCATTCCTTCTTAGAGCTGTCACTTTGCTTTTCCCCTTCCCTTCTGGTGCTTAGCTAGAAAATGTTTGTGCCCTTCGAGCTGCACCAGTGTTGCTCTTATGTTGTGAGACTGCAAGGGATGTACACTTGACCATGCTTTGCTCTCCCTTCCAGGAACAGAACAGAATTGAAATCATTTCTCCATCCTTTTGCCCCATGTTTGGACCACAGGAAAAGTACACAAGGTCACAAGGTCACACCTTCACTATGCAAATTGCCAGCTTCTTAGAGATTATATGTAAAATTCCATATAAAACCTGGGAAACCAGAAAGCTATCCAAATTAGCAATCTGTTCGTTCCGGATGATACTGTTTGACTCATAACCTTCCCATGATGATTAACTTTCAAGTTATTACTAAGTAGCTGATCATTTTTTTTCTCTTATCTACTGTATCTATTTAGCTACAGGACTTTGAGAAAAGGGGATTCAGTAACTTTAAAATTTCCATTAAAAATACCAAATGTGACCAAAAGAAGTATATCCCTCCAAGCATTCTATAATAACATAATATTTTTCGAATAAAATACAATGTAGCTTAGACAAAATGTTTGAAATTATTATAGCTCAGATAAATCCAGAAGTTTCACTGAACTTAAGCATAATAATAGGTATAATAATAATGTCCACATTTTAAGCAGCAAACTTTGTTTTATGAGCAAGTCAAAATTTCCAATCGTGCAGGCACCTAAAACTTGACAGTGCTTTACACTGGAAACATTATGACAAGCTCAGGATCTTAGATGCTGAGACTACAAGCGTGGGTATCATCCAAGCTTATGCTGATTAAAGAAGATTCGGCATTTTCAAATCCAGCTCACCCCCAAATACGAGTTGAGCATCTCTGTAAAGCAAAACTTTCACTGAGACTCAGGTATTTCAAATGCCACTTCATTTTAATACAAAGTGATGGCAGAAACGGGGATATTAATTGTCAATGAGATTCAGGTGGATAGCAGAGACATAATGCTTTTCATTTCCAGATGGTTTTGATTAGGGTGGGCATGAAGAGTTCTGCACTGATGGAGGGAAAAAGGGGGGGAGAACCATCATTCCAAGGATGGGGAGAAGAGAAAAAGATAAAGAAGAAAAACAGTCAGGCAATTTAAGTATTTTTGGAAAGTCGGTTATTTTAGGAACTAACCTTTTCTGCTCGGCAGTTATTGAGACCTAGACTATTCACAACAGCCACCTTCCCATCAAGCACCTGTTGTTCCCGCCGAAGTTGCTCCTTCATCTGCCGGGCTTCTTGGATTGCCTTGGTGACAGCATCATGGTCATTTAAATAACCTGAAGATGTAACAGAACGAAGGATATGTTTTGTACAAGTGCATGGATAGGTTAACCTTTCACCATAAAAATCACTTCTTTCTTTGGGAATGGCTAGTGTCTGGCATGTACTAATTTCTCAATGGAATCAGTCTAAAATGAATGAATGAATAATTGACGATGACTGATTCACACAGTTACATCAACATGGTGCCAAACCTTTGTTATCAAAATGTAATATTTAAGTGAAATGCAGCTGTTCCCACATGTTTGAAAAGAAGTTTAAAATATAATGTTTAGATAAACTTTTTTAGTTATCTGAAGATTTTGTAGGGCAAGAATACAACCTCTCTTTGGTGTTTTTCCTATAAGGATCATTTGAATGTTACCATAGGATACAGGTATTGATAATTATTACTATTAATTACTGACACTCTCATAGTATTAGAAAGGCCAATGTAGAGTTTGAGTATGGCACTATTAGGTTTGTTACATATAGAAGGAACAAATCATTGTTAACTCACTGAAAGAAGAGCATTTCCCCCCTGCATCCAACCATGGTGAAATAAACCACAGTTGGCAATGCCTTGTTACAGATACAAACTTGCAATAGTTTAGAGGCTAAATTTCAAGCACAGGATGTAACCAAGCACCTGTAATTGCTGAATAATAAATTGTGGCTACTGGGTAACTATAATCACACTTAATTCACACTCTTAATAGGATGGTCAAGTGACCAACTTGTGCCGCAACTCCACAATCCAGAGTTAGGTGGGGAAAAAAAAAAAAAAGAAAGCGGAAATATTTCTTTTAAAGAATAACAGGTGTAAGGAGAAAGGCTAATTTTAACTCTGGTCATTTATTTATTTGACGCACATTATGCTGATAATCTGCATGATTTTAGGGTAGGAGAGCGATGGGAAGGGATTGTTTTGCAAATATTGAAAGGAAAGCTAATATATCATCTTTCACTCTCCCTATCTTTTAACTAGGGCATAAAATGGCATAAACTGAATCTATAATATGAAATTGCCCAGAAAAGGGACTTGTTTGTGACATGAGGCTAAATCTAACCAGATCCATTGGTGAATTGTGACAGATGGAGGGACTGTGAGACAGAAGGCAGGCACTAATCACACATAAAATGACCGGCTTGCCTCAACATGTTCCATGGATTCCAGCAAACTTTACACCCTAATCCATTTTTAGAACAAAAAACATCTGGGCCATAAATCCTCTAATCTGCCAAAACACGCTATTAAATCCCATGATTTGTTGAAAAACACTAAGATTAAAGAAAGGAAATATAAAATGGCTAACTGCCGTGTTAGGAGAGTGTTATTAATACTCTTTCTTTGTCTCAATTATGAATGTTCTGGTACTAAAGAGCCTTGTCTAATCATGTCAGATTACACGACCTCGTCATATTGCTAGACTCTTCTATCTGATCTGCCAATTGCCAAAAAACCTAGAATACTTTCTTGCTGCTTAAACATTTCTATTGAAGAAGCTGATGTCAGATTAGCTCAGTGCTTCAGAGCTGGAAGGCTTCTCAATGATCCGTGTCCTTCCCCCCTTACTATGCACAGACTGATCATCCTCCTCTGATCTCCTTAAGGCAGAAAGAGAAGTTCCAGGGCCGGCGATGGAAAAGGGAGCCTTCAGAGCTACTATATATTTTGCTTTTCTGAGCTAAGTTCATTGGAATGTATTCAAAAGAACAAAACAACCTTGCTCATTATACATACAATATGAATCATAAACAACTATTTAGATCTAGGTCAGCCCTTTAGGGTTAATATGTACTTAGAATTACGGTCGTTTTTACCCTTATATTATCCTCAACATCTGGGCTTGGTTCTCCTGCACAACCTTCTTAATATATTATTCTTCAACTCATTCTGTTCACGAACACTACCACTCTGGAAAGAAATGCAGCTCTTAAATGACCGGGATGGTCTTGGTATGTGTTCGTTTAGTAAAAGATCTTAAGAGGATCAGCCTGCTTTTCCTATCCTCTAACCCTGTTTATGTACAACCTGGTTCCATGTGTTTTTGTAGTCTATTTAGCTTCTCCAGAGCACAAATACATTTGAAATGATTTGGCACATGACACTGAATAAAAGTATGAATTCTTTATGCTTTTTAGGCACTGCCAAGATAACACTGTGTAGGAAAAATCATTAATATAGATGCAGAAAGGATGCATCTATTACTACGAGCATGAATAACTGACAGACATACATATGTTCTGTAATGGCTATTTCCAATGTGAGATGTGTGTTTGTGTGCAGGTGGATATAGGTGCTCACTTTAAAAGAAACATTCTTGCTTTCAGAGACTTGAATTTTAGTTAAAATGCTATATGAAATTCTAACATTGGATCTGCTGTGTTAAATCATAAAGCCGTTTACATATCATAGAGTTGAATCATAACAGGATTGTTTGCTGGTTCTTTACATTTTGTTCTCATCACAGTCACCAACTTCCCAGTTATGCTGATTCCCTCTCTCAGTAAATGGCCTCACCTCCAATTCTGGAAAGACCAATATGGCTGAACTCTCACCTTCCTGCCCCACCCTGACTCCTACTCCAGGCTAGCTTCAACTCGATCTCCACGTATGCCCACTGCCACCTCCTGTTTCAATGAAAATGGCACCGCTACTTTCATTCAAGGCAAATCCCCCAAACTCATGCTCTAGATTGCTATACCTCTCTACTGGTTATTCTCTTTCACGTTTACATCATCCACTTGAACTTCTCTACTATCGTTACCACCTCAACTTGTAAGTACTTAAGATTCTCCTCCTGAAACAAGCAAATAAAGTCTCTTAACTTTGTGTTGCCCTCTCGTTCCAATCCTGTTTCTTTACCTTCCAAGCCAAGCTTCTCGAAGATTCGTATCACACTCTCCCATTCCTTCCTCACTCTCCCATTCCTGCTACAGTCTTGTTTCCACTCCCCTTGTTCTTTCAAATGCCAAACCCAAGGGACACTCCAGTCCTGGCAGAAACAGCACTGACAATCCCTTTGTTACTGACACTCCTTCCTTTCGTGTTTCTCATCATAGCACTGGATCCTCCTCTCTGACTTCTCCATCTTCATATCCTTGCCTGGGATCTTACTTCATTTGCTCCTTAGATTTGGTCCAAGGTTTCCATCACCAGAAAATAATTTGTGCTTTGGAGTTGGATAAGCCTGAATGAAAATCCTAACATTGCTACTTACTAGCTATATAAATTGTACATATTGTTTTACCTTTCTAAATCTCACTGGTCTTATTGGTTAAATGGAATAACCTCACTAGATAAACGTGACATTGCAAAGATTAAGTGAGTTAATATAGTCTCAGCGTAATAAATGGTCCATGAAAGTTATTCAGTAACTGTCAGTTTACAAAATGGCATACTGAAATAGGTAGAATTTGGGCATTGGATTCAGATGGATCCACGTTTCTGCTTCTTAGGAAGTGTGATATTTGCCACATTATAACACTGAATTTCACTGAGTTTCCATTTCTTTCAACTGTAAAATGAACATAAGGTTGATGGAAGAATTAAATGAAATAACACACGTGAAGGAGTAGATAACACTTGGTACACCTGAGGAGGCAGTAAAAAATGTTAATTCTTTTCTCTTTTTTCCTCTTTCGTTTTCCCTATATACTCATCCTCAGCCGTCTTGTTGCACGGCTTTGACCATTATGATAAAATCTGTGAGGGGATATCGTTTCTTATTGGCACAGAGTTTCAGTGAAATGGGAGTCACCTATTAGAGTTCAAAGGACCCCAAATGATCACTTGCTACATTTTATTCTGCCTTCATTATATACTCAGGCGGCAAGTACATCTTAGGATCAGAAGGAAGTGTTTAGGAGAGGTTGGGTGAGCTTCTTAGAGGGAAAATGGGAGGGCAAAGGCCAATATGGCTTCCACTTAGTGCCTCAAATGAGATTTGGGAAATGCAGGTTAGGAATCATTCATGTAAGAAATGTATGAGAGTCTGTGACTGTGTTAAATTTACCACAATTTGATTTTTTTTTTATACCTTGGTGTTTCTTCTTAACCAGAACCAACAAAATTCTCAAAACTAAAATGGTCCCTGTTATATATTTTCAGGGGCAGAAAAAGAGGGACAAACTGGAAAGTCCAATCTTAGAGGGGATAAAATCTAAAAAGAGTGAGTAAATGGCTGCTCCACAAGGGAAGAGCCTGTTAAAAGGTAGAAGGAAAAACAGTAATCTACTTGGAATGGGTTGAATTGTGTCTCTCAAAAAGATATGTCTGTGCCCTAACCCCTGGTATCTGTGAATGTGTCCTTATTTGGAAACCAAGTCGTTGCAGATGTTTAAATCAAGGATCTTGAAATGAGATCACGCTGGATTTACAGTGGGCCTTAAATTCAATGATTCGTGTTCTTCTAAGAGAAAGGAGATTTGACACATAGACAGAGGGGAGAAGGCTACGTGAGCATGGAGGCAGACACTGGAGTTGTAAGCCAAGGAACACCAAGGATTGCCAGTAGCCTCTAGGAGCTGGGAGAGAGGAATGGAACAGATTCTCCCTCAGAGCCTCCAGAAGGAACTAACCCTGCTGACACTCTGACTCTGGATTTCTTTCTAGCTTCCAAATAGTAACAGAATAAATTTGCTTTAAGTGACCCAGTTTATAGTAATTTGTTGTGGCGGCCTTCCAAACCAACATACGGCAATTGGTCTTAAGGATGCTTCTAACACTCAAGGGGTGATCCCAAGGACTGTAGAATACCTACCGCTTGCCTCAAACCCTTTCTGATTTCCAGGTACACATATCAATCAAGCTTCTCTACTTGAATGTCCCATGCAGCATGGCTAGCACAGAATTCATCATCTTCCTACCGCCTCAATCTGTTCTTTCTACATTCCATATTCCCTTTCCAGTTGCCCATCCAGTCACTTGGGAGCCATCTAAGATACCTCCTTCACCCTATGTACAAAAGACAACCAAGCTCTGGAGTTATGCCTCCTCCTCAGCTCTGAGATGTGCTTTTTCTCGATCCCCACTGGCCCCTGCTTTCGCTAAAGCCACCTCGTATCTCACTTGGGCTAATGCCTTCACCTCTTAACTCGTTTCCCTATCTTTAAGCTCTTACAACCCTTGAATATATCTCCTACTCTTCTTCCAGGTAAAGCATTCCGAAATATTCCAAAAAAGGGAATCTGAATCATGTCACTTTACCTGATTAAAAACCCATCTCTTACTACCCTAGTGCTTAAAGGAGCATTTCATAAGTTGATGATCTGTATATTCTGTGAAAAAATAATTCCATGTTCAAAAAAGTGTGGGAAACACTAAATTAAAGTTAAAAAGGTTTCTTCATTGCATGTATTCTCAAAATCTTGAATATGTTAATGTGCACTGTGAATCTTCCAGAGATAACAACAGTATGTAGCGTTTCCCAAATATCCTGGAACAAGAAACTCTTTAATGTTCCCCCAAAAACATCATTCTGGGATAAATTCCAAACACTTTAAAATGGCCTAAAAGTCTCATGATATCAACCCTGCTTATCCTTCCTGCATCATTTCCTGCTGGTCTCTCAAGACCTCTGTGCTTAAGCTTCACAGAACTATTTCCTGTTCCAGGGACAGGCCCTCCTCCTCCTCACCCCTCCTCTGTCTCCCAAGCTTTTCTCTTATAGTGAAATAGTGGCTTTCTGGTGTGTTTGGGAATTTACTCAAGTGTCACCCCTTCTGTAAGGGCCTTCCTGACATGACCTAGACATGCTCCTTGGCAACCTTCGTACTTCCCATCTCCATGCTCCTGTAAAAACCTGGAGATGCTTTTACTGTCACATTGTCTTTTGTTTTCCTAAATTTATCTTTCACACCAATCTACGAGTTATTTGAGGGCATTTTTTTTTTCTTTCAGTCTTTTATTCCTTTGGCCCGTGGTAAGGTCTGTTGAAGGAATAAATGCATATTTCTAAGTTGAAAGTAGCTACCTTTATAATTCCAAGTTCACTGATTATCTATGTCATCATATCAATGGAAGCCTGAACCATATGACACAGATTTCTTAAAATTCATGGATTTAAAGGATGCTATCAGGGTAATACAAATTCTTATTTACTTCATTTAATTATTTTATGTAGGACTTTTCAGTTGTAGTAAAAGTAAGGGCACATGAGGTTCAAGTAATTTTCAACAAATAATAATTTTTTCTTCTATTTTTTGAGGTCACTTAATCATCATCAAATTTTTGGCACCCTGATATGTAGCCATTTCTTCATCTGTGAAAATTCTTGAGAATTAGATAATAAATGTGAAAGCAATTTGTAAACTGTAAAGTGCTAGGCAAATATTAATTGTCAGCTGTTAAATAATATCCCTAACTTCCTGATAATCCAATGGCTTTCTGTGAAATGGTTACAATATTGTTCAATAACCCACTCATAGAAGTTTTTTCTCATTTAAAAAATGTAAATTAATGAAATTTTAAGGTAAAATCCTCCTTCACATCATCATATTTTAAATTAGCAAGTTGTAGAAATAACATATCACATTACTGGACTTGAAAATATTTCCCTTAATTTTACTGAATCAATGTGCGTCTCCTCCATTTGCTTAGTGAAGTTTTAATTTTTATGTACTAATGGCTCTGAGGAATGAACGGTAAGAACAGTATGTTCCAGTATCTTCCAAAGACATGACAGAACAAAGACTGTAGGTATCTAAAGCCTCAGTCTGAGACTTTCATCCGCTTATCCTCCAGACTTAGCAAAACGTATGGCACAGAGAAGATATTCAATACTCATTTATGGGATGAATGAGGGAAAGGATAAATAGATGACTGAGAAGAACACCTAAGGCAGAGAGGCTGCAAATAGGCAACAACTAAAAAGCAAGCAAGCAACCCAGAGACTATGACTGTAAGTCCTCAACCTCCACTGGCTGTGAGTTTGAGCAAGTTACTAGGTGGTCACGTACATTTGTTTTCTTAAAATTAAAATAGCGGTAATAACCACAGGACTGTCTACATTGGGACAGGGACTTAGAATCCCTGGGTAAGCACTTAACTTCTTTTGTTTTTTTTCTTTTTGCTCTTGGGATTATTCTTAATTGGAAAAATAGCACACAATTATACATGGATTTTCTTTCCATAAGAAAATACATATTTAAAAAAATATTTTGCTAGGGCTTTCCTGGTGGTGCCATGGTTGAGAGTCCACCTGCTGATGCAGGGGACACGGGTTCGTGCCCCGGTCTGGGAAGATCCCACATGCCGCAGAGCGGCTGGGCCCGTGAGCCATGGCCGCTGAGCCTGTGCGTCCGAAGCCTGTGCTCCGCAATGGGAGTGGTCACAACAGTGAGAGGCCCGCGTACCACAAAAAAAAAAAAAAAAAAAAAAAAAAATTTGTTAAATACAAGCCCTGGGTATTACACAACTGCTGACTCAATTTCAGTCTGTCCTGGGTTGGGAACCAGAAAGAAGATTCATAGGACACAAGATATACCCAGTTCACTTAAATTCAAAGCACACAAACCAAGTATCAATAGTATAGCATTAAGCTAAACAGCAATGGCATCAGGAGTTCTTGAGACATCTCAGGTGCAGATGTTAGGCCCTTGGCCTCGGGAGGAATATTCCATTGCAAGAGATGAAACTGAAGTGCGCGGGGATCACTTCAATTTAGGAATGAAGCCCCTCTCATCCCTCACTTAACTTCTATACTATTCCAAATAACTCTTCTTGGAGAACAAAGCACTTAGCTTCTTTAGGCCTCAGTTCCTTACCTGGAAAATAACAATTTCTGACTAGATGACAGGGATATTTGCTCTGTCTAGTTAAAGGTCTACAATTCTAAAATAAGCTGCAGTGAAAAAATAGACTAAAAATGCTTTGATAAAAGTTTAGAGTGTTACACATATGCACAGCATAGGTTGAAAAGGCCAATAAGGGAAAGATAACATCTGGTCAAAAGATTCTAAAATTCTAAAATTACCCATCATTCTTCTGGAGCTGCCTATCATTTGCATACCATACAAAAGCATTCTTATAGAATACACTGTAATATTGCTCACCAACCTCAAAAACTCACTTTCTTTATTTGTAGCTAATAGATATATAGCAAAGAGCCGCATGTCATTAACGATAACTTAAGTTATCTTTTGGTTTATGGTTTTCCATGGATTATTAATGACATAACATATTAATTCTTCTTTCAGGGGTGACCTTTACAACACCATTAATGCTCACAGCTTTTATCCAACTACATTATTACTCATTACAGTTTCAGCTTTCAACATCTGCATTTGTTGAAAAGAGAAAAGTAAATTGTAGTGGCATCAAATCCTTGGAAAATATGAGGGATGTGTATGTGGTGGAGGGACATTTCAGGGAAAAAAATAAGAGAAGTTTTAGTAGTGGAAAAAGTCAGATGATAAATGTCATTAAATACATTCTTGTCTTTCTAAAATATTTTGTCATATTTAATCCTTGGAATGCTGAAGTAAAAAATCCTCACATGACAAAAAATGCAAATATATTAGTTATTCCCTTAGTTAAATATTCCAGTTCTGGGGATATTACAAAAGTAGCTCATATACCAACACTGTGATATTTATGAGCTTTCATGTCTATTATGCAAGTGAATCATTCTTGCCAAATAAAATATCTTTTTCTTTTACATGCTTCGGACATGAAAGCAAATCTTATCTTCGTGTCCATTTAGGATGTTGAGCAGAGTAACAGAGAGATCATAACAGAATAGTGCACAACGATAAAAAGAACACATATGCCCCAAACCATTTTCAAACTTCTCAAAACCTCAGTGTTCACTGTTTCTTTTCTCACCGCTGTCCCACTGGCCCAGACTGACTTCCTCTTTGCAAATAATCTGGAATTCAACATTGTAGAGATAGAAGCATTTGAAATACACTCCTTCTGTCCATCCCACAATTTCGCTGTCACTTTACCTCTTTTTTCCTCATTTCCTTCAATCTTAGAGAAAAGAAGGGGCATTTCTTCTTTCCAAAGGTAATCCTCTCTCATTTCTTCTTGCTCTGTCATCACCCCTGCACTCTTTCATATCTACAGATCTATCCAACTCACGTTTGTTTAAATATATATACATATGATTTCCTATTCTAAAACCTGCCTCTACTCAGCCTTCTCAAAATACGATCCCTTCTCAACCCCAAGGTTACAAGAAGACTGATCCATATATCAGCTGCACTTTCTGTCCTCATGTTCTTCAAATCTTTATAACTGAAGTTCTGCTAAACCATTCTACAAAATCTCTCTGTTACAGTCTACATGGCCACAACCTCCAGCTAAATCCTAAGGCATTTCTTCTTCATGTTCTTTAACTTCTCTACGGAATATGACACCATTGAAGAACCCCTCCTTTTTCAAACTTTCATTTGTCCTAGGCAAACAGGCCATTGCCTTATCTTCATTCTTATTCTAAGATCCTCACTTGTTCTTCATCAGCTTTCCCCCTAAAATAAGTGTGGTGCTTTAAAAATATGTTCAAAGATACTTTGATATTCCTTCCTTCAGAGTTGGAGCCTAATTCCCCTTTCTTTGAGTTGGGCTGGACTTAGTGATTCTCTTATAACGAAAAGAATAAAGTAGAGCTGACTGTGTGTGACTTTGGAGACCAGATCATAAAAGGCAGCACGGCTTTCTCTCTGCTCTCCCTCCTGGACCACTCACTCTGGAGAAAGTAAGCTGTCATGCTAGGAGCAGCTCTATGGAAAGACCCACGAAGCGAAGAACTGAGGTCTACAACCAACAGCCATGCAAGTAAGTCATCTTGGAAAGGGATTGTCTATCTCCAGTAAAGTCCTAGGCCCTGGCTTCCATCTTGACTGGAACTGTAAGAAAGACCCTAAGCCAGGACCACCCAGCTAAGCTGCTTCCAGATCCTGACCCTTATAAGCTATGAGATAATAAATGTTGGCTGTTTTAAGCTGGTGAGATTTAAGTTAGCTACACAGTAAGAGATAACTAATACAGCAGGTAATACCTGTGATTCTTTACCCCACTTCATTTCTTACCATATACTTCTTATATTCTTATTTGCTCTGATGGCTTCCAGAACCTCATTATGGAATAATTTCCATGTCTAAAATTCTAGCACCTCTTTCACATATCAGATTTGCATTAACAATGTCCTCCTGAACTTCTCTATCTAAATGGCTTCTTAAGTTTCAAATTCAACACATACTGAATTTTTATGTTTACGTTTTCCCCCAAACCTGCTTCCACTCTGGTCTTCTCTTTCACCGTTCAGGGAGGCACTATTCTGTCTATTTTATAAATTCAAAATCCCAGACTCTTTTTCTCCAGCTTGAACCTCACCCGGTACGTTCCACCGTGGATAAGTTACATCAATTCTTCTTTAATGATACCTCTTCAATCTATTCTCTCCTTTGTTTTATCATTGCTTATTTCTATTTCATGTAACTTACTCTTGTCCTACGCTAAAACAATGACTTCCCTGATTCCAGTCCCTTTCTGCTGTCAATACTCTTCTTAAAGTTCTAATCAGATTGGTGTCTGGAGAAAAAGTCAAAAATTTCTTAGGATAGCATCAAATCAGATTCCATCTACCTCTTTCAGTTTTAACTCTGATCACTTTCCACTATACTCATTCTACATGTTAGCCAAATCATTTTACTCTGGGTTCTATTTTACAGCCTAAAGTGCCTAGGGATGCATCTCTTCTTAAAGGCTCCATTTGAATTAGCCTATCCTTCAACCTTCCCAAATAGAATCTAATACTCCCCTCTTCTTGACTCTAGCATTGTTATCTGTGCTCTGGAATAGCACTCACAATAGCTGATTTGTACTATTAAGATACATGACTTCCCCCCAGCTAAACCCTAGCTGAGGTTTGTGCTAGCTGGTCTGTGCTAGCTTCCTCATAAAACTGTATGAAAATAATAAGCATCAATAAATGTGGGTTGAAGTAAGCATTGGGTTGGCCAAAAAGTTCTTTTGGGTTTGCTGTAAGATGTTATGAAGATCCCAAACGAACTTTTTGGCCAACCCAACATTTACAGTCTAATTTACGTGTTACTAAACTAAAACTATTGGAATTTCTTAAAAGTTGGCTTATAGAAGCATTTTCTAGTCTCTACTAAAATGACAATTATGGAGAAGCAAAGAGACCTACTTTTTATAATACTTTGGTGTGTACAAGTTAAGTTTCAAGCAACTTGGAACTGAGAAAAAATTGACGTCCTGATGGTTGACTGCTGATCCAGGCAGAATGTATTTCATCATTATGTATAATTTGTACACATCACACAAAATGGAAATAAATTTAAATGACTGAAAAGGCAAGTCACCTAACAACAACAGTCTGGAACCATCGCTCTCTGTGATTAGTCAGGCCTCTTTTTCATAAACTTAAGAACATCAGTTATATCAACAAACGTAACCAGTTCCATTAGATTCTCAGGGGGACATTGTAACTTGGATTTCAGTCATAAATTTCAATTGCATGTTTAAAACAGACCTATGAGGTTCATCATATTGAAACTCTCCTATGGAACTACAGCCATGCAGAGGGTATGCGTGATTTGCCATTAAAAGATGCTTTCATTCAATTGCCATAAACAGAAAATCAGCAAGAACAAAAGAAACAGAACTTACCTATTGTGCTAACTCTGGCTGAAGGACTAGCTAATGATGCTGGGACAGAGGCTTTGAGGGGGCCTGCCCCACTGTTTATTCTCAGAGCTGGCATATGGGGAGAGGTGGGTGATGTGGGTGATTTGCCATCAGAGGTCTTGGGTTTAGCTGATAGGTTCAGTGGCTGTGCCACTTCATCCTGCAATGATCATTAGAACATGAGCTGTGATAAGGAAAGTCTGATTAAAAATGCCTAGAAAAACACAGGTATACTGCCGGTCATTTCCCATCAAATACTCTACCAGTGATCTTAACATTCAGTCTGAACATTACAGTGTTTGGTTAGCTGTCAACAACGGCACTTTCAACTACATATCATAAAAAACCTTTGGTATAAGAGAAAGTACATGTGCACTCAACTATCCAGAAAGCATATAACTCATGACACCTGTAAGAAATATTCTTAAAGAAGATATTATTTGTACTATTCATTTTTATTGAGAGACAATGCATAATTCGCATGAAACTATGATGTAGATTATTTTTTTTTCAATCTCCAAAGAATAGGTGTTGAGTCTCAAGCATCTTTGGACCCTGGTGCTTAGAGTACCCAGACGTCCCATCATGGAGGGGCTAAATGGTGTGTACCTCTGATTAGAACTGTTCTACAAATTAAATACAAAAAAGAAGAAAACTTTCTAACTTTCTTAGAAAATAATCTTTTCTCCTAGGTTTCACAGAAACACTTTAGGCTTTGATCTAAAAATGAACATAAACATAATTAGCATTATATTAATATATACTATTTATTTATATGCAACACTGTTCTAAACACTTAACATTATATTTTTAAAAATCCAGATTTGTTTTCCAAATTTTCCTTACAGTGCACTACATGGTAGTATGAAGAGCTGCATGTGGTCAGCTCAGCATGTATGGCAACTTCCAATTGTTCTAGGTCAAGTTTACATAGTTTACATTCTATTTTATACCTTTCTTTTGGAATATTGTGTCATTTGTACTTTATTGTTTACCTTATATCCAATTTTACATAGGTATTATTGGAGAACAAAAATTTAGTATCCACTTAGGTTCATCTTCATGAGTTAAGAACATAAAATATCTATCAGTAATAGCAGGATTACTTGTTGAAAGTGGAACAATTTAGAATCAAACGGTGTGATGTGGTGACATGGGAACATATTAATTAATATGTACAAAATTTGATGTATATATTTACCTCAAAGTGTTGAAATAAGTCACTTTACAAAAGTGGTTAAAATGGTATATAATATGATATTTCAAATTTATATTTTTAAAAGTGATTTATTGTTATTTGATTCCATGGTTAGCTTCACTTAGGAATCATATGAACAGGCTAGGGAAAATTACACATGAGCATTTTTTTTCAATTCCATTTTCTGTCTCAGAGAAAATAACAATTATTTGAAAGCCCATGAGATAATTCAAATGGCAATCCGGGATCATGTTAGATGTATAATAAATTAGTGACCATGATATCAAATTTATATGAATTCACAGAATCCTGGAAGGAAGTAAAATAATTCCATGACTGGCTCAATATACAATTTTGAACTAAGCATTTTAAAAACTACAGGGCAAAAATCACTTCCAGATCTTTCAACATTTAGTTGAGCTAGTCAGCCACAATCCTTATATATGATGGCAGATCCCCAGGAATATTGCCTTTTTTTCCCTATACTTCTTCTCAAAATGTGATCCTTGAACTGGTACCATCAGCACCACCTGGGAATTTGTTAGAAAAGCAAATTCTCAATCTTAGCAACTTTGGAGGTAGGTTCCAGCAACCTGTGTTTTAACAAGCATTCCCAGGTGATTCTGATGCATACTAACATTTCAGAGACACTGCCTTATATAGTATAAAGGGAGATTATTAAAAATTTTATTTAGTAGGCTTCAAAACCCTGTAAAAATCTTCCTTAATATAAGGAGGTAACATTAAATATATGTAATGTTATCTCAATCTTTAAAATCTTATCAGAACATATCATATGCTAATAACAATAAATGAAAAGGTATATGCATAATAAACAAAATGCTACTGAGATTCAGTGGGCCGATAAGGATTAGAATTCAGATTTTCTCCCCCTTATTCAGCCTAAATATCCTGTCATATCGGAGCTTTATCAACTATTTACTATGCAACTGTAAATATTCTAGGCACTTTTTCCCTTATGAAAGTTGTACCTGCTTAGTCCTTTCTATATGAAACTACAGGCTTTTGTCATGATAGCCTGAAAACTTCTTTTGACAGCATCACAACTCTTAGAAAAGTTTTGAGGGGATACTTGGAGAAATTACAGGTCGCTGTCTCACTTGACTGTGCAGAAAGAAAGGAACATATTCCCAGAGTTGCAACAGAGATTTATGAGTACAGAGGAAATCGAGTGTGAGCGTGTGTACTGGGGGAGAGGTGGTGTCCATGAAGATGATGCAGACGTGGGTGCTGATGGGGTGAAATGTCATACACTTAGCTTTAAGCATTAAGAACTATTACATGCACATACTAAAAAATGACTACTGAAAGCACTGATTAGAGCAAGAGACCCACTGGAAATCTTAAAATTCTCCTGTATTCGAGGCAGCACAGGAGTCTGAAAGCCAAAAAGTGCAAAGCCCCAAGGACATAATAGAGATTGACAGTTCCAAAGTTGATAGAAATGTCATTCAAAATTGCCCTTTCATTCTCTTTCATTGTGTGACCAGGCTAATAGTATATTAATAAAACCCACATGCTTGATCCTTATACTGGTAACTATATAAATAATTTTGACCCATTATATGATATTATTTCACATTTGCTTCTTTTCATAATTTACTACTGAGCTACTACACCAGTAGTATCTTATTATTTAGGAGAAATGTGAAAGCTTAGCATGATTAACCAGTATTCTTAACAAATAAAACAAACACTGGTGGCGCAGTGGTTGAGAGTCCGCCTGCTGATGCAGGGGACACAAATTCGTGCCCAGGTCCGGGAAGATCCCACATGCCGCGGAGAGGCTGGGCCCATGAGCCATGGCTGCTGAGCCTGCACGTCCAGAGCCTGTGCTCCACAACGGGAGAGGCCACAACAGTGAGAGGCCCGCGTACCACCAAAAAAAAAAAAATATATATATATATATATATATATATATATATATATACTTTACATATAAAAGAATGTAAGTAATTTTCAAGGTCAGGAAAGCAGTGGGAAAGATAACATTTCTATCAAGTACACTGTCAGGCAGTGAGGAAAGCGATTCCCTTTTAATTACTTGTCCACTTGTTGAATGATGTTGTCAGTTGAAACTTTTGGAAATAGCATATTTCATACTTATTTAATTTATACAGAAAGTAATAGTTAAGAAGAATCCTATGTAGCTGTTGAGTAGCTCTAAACTTGTATATGATAATTATAAGGCAAGCATTTAAACTTAAGTAAATGTGTAAGCTAGGGTAAGCAAGTTTTAACTAGTTGAAGGCTATATTCTACATAGTTATGGAATCACTATAAATATTTCAAATCATTTATTTAATCTTTAATACTGTGAAGTAATGAATAACCTCAGAAAGGAAACTAATGCTCAGAAAGGTCTAATGAAACCCAGGTTTTTGGACTCAACATACAATACTCTTTTCATTTACATGATGAATTTAAACTTAAAGAGATGTTGATGAAATATAATTTCTGGAATTCAGCCCTAACCATATAATTCTATCACATAATAAACCACATAAAGGTCAGTACACATGCAATAAAATGAACTAATACACACATTTGGTACTGTATACATTAGTTTGAAAGTTAAAGCACAAATTGTTAACTTGTTTTGGTGATTTTTTAAATGCTTCTCTATTCTCTATACCATATAGCATCGAAAATTTCCTTCAGTAATGCTAAAGACTTATTAGACCATTCTTTGAGAAAAATACCAAAGGTTCATGTACAATATGGCAGAAAATATAACAATTCACACAATAATGTGTGAGAATACTATTTTGTACATCCAAATACGTCCAAAAGTTTTAGGAACCAATTCATGATTATACGTTCCCCTAATAAGGAATTATCTAATCTTAGTTAGATAAATATAAAATCATTAACAAGAATGCAAAACGAGGACAATCCAAAAATCATATAGTTCAGCCATGTTCCACTTATTTAGCTACTATGACTTGTCTCAAAGCAAACATTTCACTTAACATCAGCTTGTGGTCACAGTACTAGAAATATTGTGGCAGTTCTAATGAATTTGTATCCCAATCCCACACACATAAATTATAAATGAGATAAAGAAAAGAATTCGACACAAATATATTGCCTTAGATGCACTGAAGAAATACCAGTTGTGATCATGAATGCAGGGATGACTCCACAAAAACTTAACAAACACTGTAAAATAACTATATAAAGTTAAAATATATTTCATTCACATGGTTTTCAAATCATAAGTTTATGCTAGGAAAAACATGTTACTCTATTATAACTGTATCATATCCATAATTTTATAATGTGCAGAGACCAAATTAGTTAGGAAATCAAACATAATTTATCAAAGAAAAACCATTCTCCAGAATCCTGGAGGGTTATTTCTCTCTCCCCACTCCTTAGCCTTCATTCATGTTTTTGCTAAGGAATTTTAATAGAGAACAGGGATACCAGTAAAGAAGTCTACTTCTTTCTTCCTATTTGCACTCTTGTCCTTCACAACATAGAGCTATACCCACATGCAGGATTCTGGACCACAAGATGTACCATTAAGGGTGTGCAAATGATTATATCTTTCAGAATAAAACTTTCATCTTTATTTACTTCTTTATTCATTCTCATTATCTAATTGATGATCCAGTTCATGCCATATCACACTTGTCCCCAAATTCTACCTCCTTAAATATTTACCTAAAGTAGTTACTGAAAATCAAACATTAATTTGGCAGTTAACAAATTTATAGCACTCTGATGACAAAGAACAAGAACATATACATTTATTCAATCATCCATCCATTCATTTGTTATTTATTGAATGGAATTTCAACCATTTAATAATGGCTATTATATGTTGGGCATTAGAAAAATGCAAATCACTTGACATCTAGGCATGTGGCTTTGAGACTTTAGTGTTGTGTGGCCAGTAATAAAGGAACAAAGAGGTGCATTTACTTTTTATTCAAGCCCTAGGTATAGAGGTATGTGGAACTGTGTCTTATTTTAGCTGAATGCTTGAAGGACAGTTTGTCTATGCATTTAACACGTTGTTTCATTTATAAATATGCTTTGATTCTTTAATAGCCATGCAATGACTTAATAAAATATATATATATATAATTTCAGGCTACTTCCTGTGAACAATTTGGAAACTGTCCCCATACATATCATAAATACTCATGTGAAGTAAGTAGCAATACTAACACATGGGAGAAGTAAAAGCATTCATGAAACCTGCTGCAAAATTAATCACAATACTGCTATTATCCTATCTGATGAAATAATCCTATTAAATTAAGTAGGGAAGCTACATGACAGGCTGAATTGCACAATGTGCACTGAGGCCGTACCTCTCTTCCCTAGCTTGTGTTCACATTCATCTTTTGCTTCTTCTGTACCTATTGTTCACTGTAAGAGCCCTCTTTCACCTTTCCCACCCAAATAAGGCTTTTTTTCCCCTACGGTTTAGTAGAAAAAAACAGTAAACAGTAGAGAGAAAAACAAAACAAATATCATGAGATCTCCAAAAAGACTGGTGTGTCCTTGATTTTTCCTTCATGAAGAATTTAGATGAGAAAAGGTTTACATTTATGTGCAAGACTCAATTAAAGTAATATAAGATAAAACAAAGTGTAACAATCTTAAAATTATTTTCTTAGCTCCTGAAGAATTAGGAGTCCTACTCAGGTGGCCACCCCAACTCTATACTTAGTAGCTTCCCGTCACCGGAAAATCAAGTTTATCACCTAAGACAGCATGTAGTCCCGAAGTCCTTTTCATGAACACACCCTTACTTTTGGACTTCCAGATTGCAAGATGCCTTGTTAACCAGGTAGAGAGAACTCCAGGAATTCTCTGATAGGTATGCTTTTGCTGTGTTAAAGTTACGATTAGACTTAATTGCCATTTAAGTTCAAGTCTTAAGTTATTTAGCTGATGGTAATATGGTCTAGCTTCTCATTTGCCTTCCTCATTTTGCCATTTTACACTTTTGCTTAATGTACACCTGCTTCTTTTAAAAGTGTATGTTAGCAGTGCAGTTGGGGAACACTTGCTTCAATGTGGTAATTACACATCGCTTTTACATTTATCCTGTTGGCCCTTAATTAATTGAAAGGTGTTCAAATCATATTCATCATTTAATTTGTTGTTTAAAATGCCCCCTGTTCTTTCCCTGTTAATACCTTGATAGATAATTTTCCTTGTTTTCTGACTTCATTGATTTAAAGCCTCAAAACTGTAAATTATACCCACAAACACACCCATACATATATTTGAAAACAAGGAGAGGAAAGATTGTGGCTTCTGCAATATCAGTAATATTTCACATTCACTTTTTAATGAAAGAATTTCTTTGAAATTTCTAAACCAAATAATGTCATTCTTTCTACATACAAAGTTCTTCTGTGATAGCCGGCTTCCACGATGCCCCCCCCCCTCAATAATTACTGCCTCCTGGTATTCCCCTGTGTATTCCCCTCCCACAGTGAATAGGACTGATCTACATAAACAACAGGATACTGCAGAAGTGACAGTTTGACTCCTGATGCTAGGTCATAAAAGACATTGCAGCTTCTACTTTCCTCTTTCTTGAATCACTTGCTCTGGGGTGGCAGGGTTCCTCAACTTCGGCACTATTGATTTTTGGCTGAATAACTCTTTGTTGTGAGTGTGCATTGCAGAATGTTTAGCAGTATCCCTGGCCTCAACCAGTAGATGCTTGTAGCACTCCTGTCCAAGTTGCAGCAACTGAAATTATAGCCAGACACTGCCAAATGTTTCCTGAGGGACAAAATCACCCTCAGGCGTAAGTCAGTTGCCATGTTGTGAGGACACTCAAACAACCAATGGAGAGATCCACCTGGCAAGGAACTGAGGCCTCCTGCCAATAACCAGTACTTCCAGTGAGGCATGTGAGTAAGCCACTTTGCAAGTGGATATACTAGCACCAGTCAAGATTTCAAATGACTGCAACCCCAGTGAGTATACCAGTACCAGACAAGCCTTCAAATGACTAACCTCAGTTGACAACTTGATTGCAACCACATGAGACTCTTAGCCAGATCCACCCAAGTAATCTACTCTCAAATTCATGACCCACAGAAACTGTGTGAGATAGTGTTTGTTGTCTAAAGTCACTAAATTTGGGGATATTTTGTGAGGCAGCAATACTGAATCCATCCTCTAAAAGAGAAGACTGTAGCCAATATATGTTAAGTTCTTACGTGATTCCAAAGTATTTTTTTACCAAGACCTCATTTTGACTCCTGGAAAAATACTTGTTTCTCATTCTTCAACCATAATATGTGAAAACATTTCATGAATCTTCCTCAGTTTTATTTATTTTGAGAGCTAGCTGTCATTCTTTTCTCCTTTTTCTTTCCTTCTCTTTTAATATTTCTTCTCCCTTCTCTTGAACATTTCTAACTTAGCTTTTGAGACTTTAATTTTAGATAAACTCTCGATCTAACTGCTACTTTTTATTTTCAAAACGTTCTAAAAATAAACTGTAGAAATATAGTTTCTGTACATTTACTTAGAAGAGTGTCATATGGGAAGATCTTTAGCTCACAATACCAAATGAAAACCCACTCACAGAAATTCTGCAGAGTAAATCTTCTGAACTATTTGAAAAGGAGAAGAACAGGAGGAATACAAGTGTCAACGATAATATTTGATGAGAACAGTGATAACACGAAACAGTATAAAATGTATGGTGTTTCAGATTCACCTTTGTTTAACCTCTGGTCTCTGGACGGCTTCAAATTCCTAATAATAATCGTTATTTTGTCCTATGGTATTCATTACATCTGGATGATTGCTATTATCTTTTAAAATGATTTACAGTTCTTCTACCAAGAGGCTAAAAGAAAGCACAGAGCAGTAAGAGTTGATGTTAATAATCATACCAGTTCCTTTTATTAAATTCTAACTGTAAATCTCCAAAAGCTTTTAAAAAATGCTTTTAGAGAAATTAGAGTTGGTCATTCCGTGTACAAGAAGAATTAAATGTTTTCTTGCCACCACCTGATCAGCCCTTAAACTAATAATTAGAAAACATTTGTCACTGTTACTTTTCTGTTAGCTCCACTTAAATATATGTGAAAGAAAACCCCAAGAACTCCAAAGTTATCAGATGTTGGAATGGATTCACATGCAAAAAAGCAGAAGTCCTCAGAGCAATACAGATTCACAACATGAAATTTAAGGAAGTAGAAGCCACACTGATCACATTCTACTACCACCTCTGTGGTGGGGATGGTACTTCTACCTGTACCTGAATGTACAGAACCAACCTCTCTACCTCAATCTACAAAAGGAATTAATATCAAAAGAACAGCAGAACAATATAAACAACACCAATACAAATGAGTGTAGACTCTTTGTCCCACTGGGGTCACATAAAGCAGAGGTAGATATATCACATGGAGGCCTATTATTCAGGGGGAGGAAACACTCATAAAACTGTGAACAGAATGAGTTGATCTTGCAACAAAACAAAATAGAATACTTGGAATACTGAGAGGGCTAAAGAAAATTCCTTAAAAAATATCTGGGGATTCAATCTTTTAGGGATTGAAATTTTTCGAGATCCTGGGAAAAGTTTGGTCTGGTTATAAGCAGATAGATCATCTTTATTTACTTATTAAAAAATTTTTTTTCAACATCTTTATTGGAGTATAATTGTTCTACAATGGTGCATTAGCTTCTGCTGTATAATAAAGTGAATCAGCCATATGTATACACATATCCCCATATACCCTCCCTCTTGCGTCTCCCTCCCACCCTCCCTATCCCACCCCTCTAGGTGGTCACAAAGCACCGAGCTGATCTCCCTGTGTTATGCGGCTGCTTCCAACCATTCATTTTACATTTGGTAGTGTATGTATGTCCATGCCACTCTCTCACCTCGTCCCACCCCACCCCTTCCCCTCCCCATAGATCATCTTTAAATAGCCAACCCAGGAGAAAAAAGGAGAAGGCACAGTCATACATAAGTCATTTAATACTAACTCTAACTAATTAAATCCAAGTCCTCATTTCCAATTCCTCCACATGCACGTATAGGTTCTAATGGGCACAAATCCCCAACTGTCTAGTGACCCCACTCTGACTGACTGTTTCATGTTTAATACAGTTATGACAGTTAACCACTGAATTGGTGTATTTTTGGGAGACTTGAGAAAGGGCCAAATCGTCTAAGGTACAGAACTCTGGGGAAGGATGGACATGCACACGTGTGTCTGTGTGTATGAGTATGTGTGTGTGTGTGTGATGGATTTGACAGTGAATGAAACATAAAGCAAGAAGGTTAGGGAAGACTAAGGTAGCACCCTATTATTAGTGACTATAACAATCATCCCACTGTATTTCATTTTACTGCATTAGTTGTTTTCCTGAATTGTTGATGACAAAATAATCAGATTTTAAATAGATTAAGAAGATTTTACTCTTTAAAGGGATCTTTATGGATTAGCTGAGTACTCCCACTCTTTACAGAACAACTTTCTTGAGGGTAGGCATTAGTATATTAATTGTCTTTTATTACCCACATACACTTTGAATAGAAAAAATACTAAATATTAACTAATATATAATTACATGGACAGTTAAGTTTAATCACTGACTAACTCTTGATAAATTCTGTTTCTTTCTCTTTTTTTTTCAGAAAGTATTTTTAAAATTCTTACATCTACATACAATGCAAATGTCATTTTGACTAGTGAATAACAAAATAGGAGCATATGCACCACCATAAGGTACCCCTCCATATTTGAATCTCTTCAAATGAATTCCCACCACTTGAATTTCAGGGTTCTTCCCAGTCTTCAGAACTTTGCTCCCCTTTCTTTTTGCCCTTAGGGTTGAAGCCTTGACATCTCTGGGACTCACTGATTTCTACTCAGAGATGTCACCTAACAGAGCCATTGTTAGGAACTTCTTAGTGACAGGCTTCATATTAATTATTTAAAATTTTATGTACATATGTATGTCTATGTTGGGTCTTCGTTGCTTCACAGGGGCACAACTATTTGTTGCAGTGCACGGGCTTCTCACTGCGGTGGCTCCTCTTGTGGTGGAGCACAGGCTCTAGGCACGTGGGCTTCAGTAGTTGCAGTGCGCAGGCTCAGTAGTTCTGGCTCGTGGGCTCCGGAGCACAGGCTCAGTAGTTGCAGTGAACGGGCTTAGTTGCTCCGCGGCATGTGGTATCTTCCCGGACCAAGGCTCAAACCCGTGTCCCCTGCATTGGCAGGCGGATTCTTAACCACTGCGCCACCAGGGAAGCCCCTTCCTATTAATTTGACCTGAAACTTTACTAGGTCAGTACGTCCAAACTACAACTCTTTTCCACTCCATTCATTGCAGAGAACAAGCGGTAGTCATTGAAAACAAAGGATTAAAAGTCCAAAGATAAGTAAAAATAAAACGTAAATGCAAAACTCATTTCTCTCACTCCCACTTATCTTAACCCAGAGCAATTTTCACCCGTCAGGTTAAGAGCAGTATTAGTGATCTTCCTGTCTGAATATAGATTTAGAAGAGTTGTCCTATTTGCCCTGGTCTTATTTTTTTTTCTCATGTGATAGGTTTATTCTTTAATTTGTTCCATAAGCATCTTTTTAGAAATTATTCCCAACTGTGCTAGTCATGGGGGAGAAGGAATTTATATTCCAGTTGGTGAAGCAATATATAGACACTAAATGACACAACAGTTTAAGGCTATGGAAGCTGCTAGAAAATTGTAATACAGTTAGTTAACTCTTGGACAACTTGGGGGTTTGAGGCAGTGACTCCCTTGCACAGTCGAAAATCTGAGTATAACTTTTGACTCCCCCAAAACTTAACTACTAACAGCCTACTGTTGACTGGAAGCCTTACAGATAACATAAACAATTGATTAACACATATTTTGTATGTGATATGTATATCTACATATATTTGTATGAATTCATGACATACCTAACGTTTTCTTAATTTCTTCAATATTTCTAGGCTATGCAGTTTGTCTGCAAGTTTTTTCAAATTGTCACAAATCTCCAAAAACCTTTCCAATATATTTGTTGAAAAAAACCTTTGTGTAAGTGGACCCATGCAGTTCAAACCCACGTTGTTTAAAGTCCAACTACATTTAAAGAAATATGATTGTGATTAATCTAAAAGAGTGTCATGAAAAAAATTCTTCTGAAAAAAAACCTATATTTTATTTAGTCTAGATTATTTAGACCAAACTTTGTCACAAATGTGGTTGATTCACTAGTCTAGGACTGGGATTTGTATTTTGGATCTTAGATGTTTAATTTAAGTGCAATTTCCAGAACTTTTTCAAAAGGTTATAATTTCCTTATTCTGTTGATCCTGAAACCGCTTTTTCTGAAGAGTTTGAAAACACAGAAAGGTGTCAGGGGCATGAGCTCTTAGAACATTTAGTCCTATAAAATTTGCTACTTGGGATTAGATGATTATTACCAGAAATAAAGATTATTTTCCCTTCCCTGAGATATTCATCAAAAGCAATTACTTTCTAATTGTGACTGACAAAGTATTTTTTTTCCTTTTTCCTTTTCTCCTAATTAACCTACTAGAGAGTGAATAAAATAAAAGGCATGGTATATGCCTAACTGAATACAAAAATTATGCAATTTTTACCTGGGAACTTCTCCCCACTCTAAAAGAAATGCTGATTTTATAAAGCAATTTTGTCATCAAGAGAGCTAGTTTCGGGACTTCCCTGGTGGCTCAGTGGTTAAGAATCCACTTGCCAATGCAGGGGACACAGGTTTGAGCCCTGGTTCAGGAAGATCCCACATGCCATAGAGCAACTAAGCCTGTGCACCACAACTACTGAGCCTGCGCTCTAGAGCCCATGAGCCACAATTACTGAGCCCATGAGCCACAACTACTGAACACTGTGCACCTAGAGCCTGTGCTCCACAACAAGAGAAGAAGCCACCGCAATGAGAAGCCCGTGCACCGCAACGAAGAGTAGCCCCGGCTCACCGCAACTAGAGAAAGCCTGCATGCAGCAACGAAGACCCAATGCAGCCAGAAATAAATATATAAATAAATAAATTTATATAAAAAAAGAGAGCTAGTTTCCAAAGAAGAAATAAATGCTAATAATTCTGTACACTATTGTTACATAAATATTTGGGGAGAGTCAATTAAATATCATAAAATATATAAAAGTACATTTACTAAGCTTAGTAATCCATATACTATTTAAAATAATTTGAATACTTTTATATCTGTTCATTTTTAATGCTGATTTTCTAATACTATTCAATTTACTTCCTGACATCTAAACTTTACAAGTTACAAAAGCATCCTCATATATTTTGTCTTACTTTAAGTCTCACAGCAAGAGTGTGAGATATTATCAATCTCACTTCACAGATAAAGAAACTGAAGTTAGAGATATTCAAAGATTTGCCAATAGTCATAACTTTATTAAGCTTCGGACTCAAACCCAAGTCACTGGGCCATAAGTCTAGGCAACTTTTCAGAGCTGTCTCTTTCTCATCTAAATGCCAACAGGGAAAAAATTGTTAAGCAATAATTTCTTTGAAAAATCAGACTAATAACTGAAATCTGGCAGTTTCTTCTTAATTCTGAAGAGATTTTTATACCTCATTCTGATAGGGACCATTAAGAGCTCAATCTGGGTAATATTAATCAGGGCCCTTGCAAAAAATTTATCATATGAAATCATGAAATATTTTAACAAAATAGCTACAAGTAAATTCCAAATGTATTCATGTATCTAAATTATACATCAAAAGAGTACATATTTCAAGTAAATGCCATAAACATCCTCAACACTATTATTTAAGTGGACTTATTTTATTTCAACATAAAACATATGTCCATTTATATATATCCAAATGCTGCCCAGTCATTTAGAGAGGAACTAATATTACAAGAAATGAAGGAGAGGATGGAAAAGACCTTTAGCCCACCTAATGGCCTGACCAACGGCTATGAATCCATCCCAGGTTTATTTCAAATGAGTTGTGTCAAAGGTTACCCACAGGCCATTTTATAGTGATTTATAGCTGATGTCTTCAAATATCCTTTTATTTTAATGATAATCTCGATAGAGTCATTGAGGCATTCTTTGTCTTCATGGCAGTGACCAGGAGGGAACTGACGTCTTTAAAAAATTCTAAGGGGTGAGGATTATTTATATAGAATGGCAGTTAAGGCCAGTTTTTATGTTGTACCCTGGAGACAAAATAATTTTTTCTTAACATATTGAAGATGCTTAGCTTGATTATATATTCTGCCTATCATTGTTATAATATTAAATTGAAGGTATAGTCCAAAGAAAATTCAATAAAGATGAAAAGGCTTAGAATTGAGCATCAGGTAAGAGTCTGATTTTTAACTATAATGATCTCAAATTTGTATTAAGGCTCTCACAGCAGAATGATTCTTAAGTGTCTGTATTGAGTTAAGCATGTCGTGAAGCATGAGGAATTGCAAGATTGATTTATCAGATATTCATTTAAGAAATAGTCAATTAAAATAATGTGTAGTGAAACTCAGCTGTAATGCCTCATGTTTAATTTTTCCCAACCCATAACATTAAAAGAATACTACATTCCACAGTCTGGATGGCATAAAAGATTTTATATAGCAATTGTAATGATATCATTACATAAGAGTTTTGATGATATCTTTTAAACTGAACTAAGGAGAAAGAATGAGTGCATTTACCTTAGATTCGACTTTATTTTGAATGTTGCTTTGGGTCATTAGATTGCCAAATAAAATGAATCTGCATTCTTGATTACTGTAGTAAAGAATGGAATATATATATGTTTATATATATAATATCAATAATGTTTATATATAATATCAGCAAATGTATGTATAGGTGAAATATTTCTCTGCCATACTTGAGCAGATTGATTGGCCTAAAAGAGAAGCAGAGAAAGATAATCTTACAAAAGTAAGAGAGAAAATTTTTTTTTAAATTTCCCTCCTAAGACTACTTGAACTGTCAGTTAAACAATATAACAAAAGTAGCTTATATTAGTATAATCCTATGCCTTTCATTTCTGTGCACTCTTTTTTTTTTTTTTTTTTTTTTTTTTTTTTTGCGGTACATGGGCCTCTCACTGCTGTGGCCTCTCCCATTGAGGAGCACAGGCTCCGGACACACAGGCTCAGCGGCCATGGCTCACGGGCCCAGCCGCTCCGCGGCATGTGGGATCTTCCCAGACCGGGGCACGAACCCGTGTCCCCTGCATCGGCAGGCGGACTCTCAACCACTGCACCACCAGGGAAGCCCTCTGCACACTCTTAATCTGTCAACATACATAAGGGAGGCCATTCACTTGAAGATGTACTCATAGTAAACAAACTCATGAGGCTAATGTATAAGTCAGAATGTCAATTAATTAATTTAGACCTGACCAAAATATTGCTGAATTTTTTTTTTTTTTTTTTTTTTTTTTTTTTTTTTTGCGGTATGCGGGCCTCTCACTGTTGTGGCCTCCCCCGTTGCGGAGCACAGGCTCCGGACGCGCAGGCTCCGGACGCGCAGGCTCAGCGGCCATGGCTCACGGGCCCAGCCGCTCCGCGGCATATGGGATCCTCCCAGACCGGGGCACGAACCCGTATCCCCTGCATCGGCAGGCGGACTCTCAACCACTTGCGCCACCAGGGAGGCCCGCTGAATTTTTTAAGGTATTCTTCTTTTAAGTTCAAGATACCTCGAAATGCAAATTTCACTATCAGAATTAGGGCCAAAGAAGTAGTACGTATAGTTGGCCCTCCGTATCCCTGGGTTCCACATCCACGGACTCAACCAACTGCAGCTGATAGGGAGGGCCAACTGTACTACACCATTTTACATAGGGGGCTCGAACATCTGTGGATTTTGGTATCCAAGGGGGTCCTGGAACTAATCCCCTGTGGATACCAAGGGACGACTGTACTTCACTCAGACCATAGTAAGGACTGGTAAATTATGTACGCTTCATTACATACGATGTCTCTCAACTGATCAGAACACTCATATTTCCTAAATCCAGTGCATCTCACCTAGACTGACAGGATAGACACCGACAAACCTTACTTTTAGGTTCCATAACCTTTCTGTGCATATGGTCTTTCTACATAGTACAACAGCACTGTTTTACTTTTCTTAGGTACAACTGTATTCCGCTCACGCTGCATTGAGATTATCCTCAACCCAGGATCTTTGATGCTTCCATGTAAGGGGTCCCAAACTCAGTCATATTTTTGAACATAGTATCTTGGCTTACTTCCACAGATGGCTTGCTTATTTGTTTGTCTGTTTATTCTTCTAACAGAACTAGAGTAATGATTATATGTCAAGCATTACACCGGATGCTAAGGATGAATAAGATATACTCCCTACCATCAAGGGACTCAGAGTCATACAAGGGAAGGCAAGTGCAGTTATACAGGTGCTGTGATGCTATACAAGGAGTACGTGTCTATGTAGTGTGGTCACATATGATGGAATAGCCAATCCCACATAGAGGTGACAGTGGAGATAGATCTTATGAGTTGGTGCCAGGCAAGAGGGAAAAGTGGAATGAAGAGGGCAAAAGCATTCCAGAGAGGCAGACTGGCACAAACATAGGCAAAAAGAGGTGAGATAACATGATACATGAGGAAGTGATTCCATTTGGAGCACAAATTGTTGAGATTGGGAGAAAAGTAGAATAACTTAGGCTAGTGAGGTAAGTGGGGCTAGATTAGAGAATGCCAAGGGAAGATGGTTAGATTTCCTCTTTTAGACATTTTTATCTTTACATTTGCATTCTTCTTAAGTTCACTCCCAAAGTTCTAGAGATGCATTACTGTAAACCTTATTTATTTCTTTAAAATTCAGATGAACTCCCACACTCTACTCTTTCATTCCTACATGTCTTTGCACAGGTTGTCTCATTTTCCTTCAAAAACCATGTGAATGGCACATCTTCTGGAAGCCTTTCCTTATCTTCCTATTTCTCCCCACGTTGTCTTGAGAACTTTTTTCCTTTTCACCATATTATTCTTTGATTATTACTTAGCCCACAGTATTTTAATTGGTAGTTTATTTGCTGCCTTCCCCATTACACTGTACAGTGTTAATTATTGTTCTTTTTTATTCTACCAGTGTCCAGTATGTTATAGGTGTTAAAAAGGTGTTTATTGAACAAACCTCAGTATTGACATCTTCTAAAAGTGACTCTAAGAAGCTTCATCTATGAATAACATAGTCATTACATGATATTTTAAAAATAATATAAACCAGTGAACAAACATATAGCATTGTTTCAAGCAAAATGTCAAGTCTATTGATATATCTCTTTCCGAAGGAAGACATTCTTATTTCTATTTTCCCACTAGAAGATATCTCATTTAGGATAAATCATATTTTATTAACTGTGCATTCTAAGTGGATCTTGTTTTTAAAAATAGAATTCAGGGCCTCCCTGGTGGCGCGGTGGTTGAGAGTCCGCCTGCCGATGCAGGGGATACGGGTTCGTGCCCCGGTCTGGGAGGATCCCATATGCCGCGGAGCGGCTGGGCCCGTGGGCCATGGCCGCTGGGCCTGCGCGTCCGGAGCCTGTGCTCCGCAGCGGGGGAGACCACAACAGTGAGAGGCCCGCATACCGCAAAAAAATAAAATTAAAAAAAATAATAATAAATAAATAAAAATAGAATTCATTTCAAAATACATTTTGAAAGAATATTTTTTAAAACTTTTAAAAATATTTCTTTTGTCTCATTAAATTCCTTAATGTTTTATTTAAGATGCCCAGAATTCTAGAACATAACTTGGTTACACCAAAGGCCCAAAAGTTCACCTAACAATAGCTAAGAATATATGACTGAAATAATAACAAAAAAATATACAGACACATGATCTTAGATAATGTTGTATTAATATATTTAATTGCAAAAATAGACATATAGTGAAGACTATATCACAGATAGTGATAACTAAGGTTTCAATTCATATTAAGATTGAGTAGTATAATATAAACATTTAATCTAGTAAACATTTATCGACTGCATATTATGGGGCAGCCACTTAAAATTCAATGGGTAAAGAAAGTGTTTGTAATATGATTAATCTTATGGAATTGATCTTTCCTTCATTTAGTTTGTTGCAAGTCCATAAATTATGGTCCCAGATACAACAGATCAGAATTCCAGCTCACTACAACTCTGTGTATGCTAATAGAAAAAGACAAGCAATACCAAATCAAACAAAAACTACCCAGAGGTTTCTCTTAAAATTGGATCAGAACCATCATTTTTTAGATAAATGACAGCACTATCTGCATAAAAACAGGCGCTAAAAATTCCATCACTTGACCCAAAATTTTTGTCTTGCCCTGTATTTATATAGGGTTGACCTGAATATTGAGCTCCCGCAGACTTAAAATGAAACTTTGATCCTCAAAAGAGTTACACGGAGAAGTGTAGAAAACAAAAATCTGTACCTATTTAAGGACATTCCTACTGCTGTCATAATGCTTTTGTACATACTTCACAACAGCATTTTTTCCTTATGTTATTTTAAGTACTACTGGAAATACCACAAGAGAAAATTTTTTTGCAGTACTTCATCCTTTCTATTTTTGGTCTCAATTTCTTTTTCTCCTATTATGAAATATCTACACTGCCAAAAGTCATCAAAATTGCACAACAAACCATAATAGCTCAAATTATATAATAAACTAGAAAAAATAAGATTCTTTGGTTATTGAAAGGCCCAATTTAAATGAAAGTCTCATATGGAATCTCAGTACTGATAACTGGTCTTGCAAAGAAATCTAACAGAGCTTTAATAAAAAATATTTTGTGGTTTTATGAAAATGTAAGGTTTTTAGTCTTCTCTGGTATTGGCAAACAATTTGGGGGAATATACTTTTTTTTCTATATAAGTATACTTTTTTTTCTTTCATATTATTTTGGTAATGTAAAACCTGTAAAGTAAGAATTCTGGTCTTCATTTTTCTCTAAATTTAGAGATCTCATCCTTATTCTTTTGAAAAACCAAAATCATAAAGGATGAACGGTTGGGTTCTGTAAAAGTCACCCTATGGAATCAGCTAGTCCATAGTTGGAAGTATGAGTGCTAAAAGTTGTGGGATATTGCAATTGTAAGTCCTGCAGCTCACAAAGGGAGGGGGGTAGAATTCTAAGAAGCATCTAATTATATTACCTACAAGGAGGTCCAGGACTAGGAAAGGGGTACATTCTTCCCTTGAGAACCTGAGGACACCTAAGTACGTGATTCAGGTTAAGGAAAATTGCTAGCTTTTCATATTTAGATACTTGCATTTTTAGACATGCTGCTTTCCAAGCAGCACTCTGTTAAACAAGTTCTTAGCTATATTCAATATTCTGAGCCATTAAGAATGTACTTTTCAAATTTAATATTTATGATTAAAATTTTTGTGAGCAAAATTCTGATTTCAGTATAGAAAAAATTTCAAGTCTATTTTCAAGTAAAATAAGAGAATTCTAAGATTGTTCCCTATTTCAAAAAAAAAAAAGAGCTGTTCTATATTTTGAATCCTATTGTGTACCCCCCGTTCTCCAACTTGAAGATACGTGAGATAAGGAATGTACGCTTGCAAGTTCCTCTGATCATATTAAGTAGACTCTAGACCAGCAGTCCCCAACCTTTTTGGCAACAGGGACTGGTCTCATGGAAGACAATTTTTCCACGGACAGGGGTTGGGGGAATGGTTCAAGCGGTAACGCGAGCGATGGGGAGCGGCAGATGAAGCTTCACTAGCTCGCTCGCAGCTCACCTCCTGCTGTGCGGCCCGGTTCCTAACAGGCTGCAGATTGATACCAGTCCGCAGCCCGGGGTTTGGGGATCCCTGCTCTAGACAATAATTCACAGTCAATGTGAATTAAACCACTCACTGTGCATATGATGAAGGCATTTTTTCCCCACATTTAATACTAATCAAGTTACACATTTTCTTTTCTGGTCTTTGTTCAAAAAACTATAATTAAGAATGACTGCTTTCTTTAGTTGATTATTAGAAGAAATGAGAAACTGCAAGAATGATGATGGAGTTCACTATTTTATAACTTTTTGGACAGCTCTGGATTAAAATAGTCTCTCTTTCTCCTTAAGTTAACTTTGTGCAATTAATGCCACTACCATATTGTATGTGCATGAGAAAATGTGAAAAGAGGTAAAACTAAAAAGGAATCCTTCTTCATGGAATATAATACAACAAAATAGATACATTAGAACTTTGTATATAAACTCAATACACGTAAAATAAATAGGATTTTAAGTGCATTGTGAATGTACATGCTTAAATAAATCATATGAGTTTTAACAAGAAAATAATCACATTGTTTATAGAAGTTTTACATAAACTTTATAAAAGCTTTTTTTAAGTGGGTGGCATTGCATGTTTATATGACAAAAAGTGTGACTTTAATAAAGCTTGTAACTGGAGGAAGGGAGAAGGGAGGAGGGGAGGAGAGGGAGGGAGAGATGGAGGAGAGGTGACAGGGAGAGACAGACAGCAAGAGAGAGAATGTGTGGCTGATTTTGAAAGAATGTTGTCCTCTCAAAGCAAGTTTATCCCAATGATGAAAATAATGCTCTTCATAATTTTAAAACTGCCCTGTTGTAATTGTTTTAAGGCTGTAGCACATTTTTCACTGATTTTTTTAAAAGATAGCTAAAAGTCTGTTGCACTTGGAACGTTCACTGGAATTACACTGGGTTATAAAGTTTTGGGTAAAAATCAAAAATTAAAAAAACAAATGTCAAAAGTAAAAATCTGATTAGAAATTAGGGTCTGTTTTCTCACGTGACTTGTAAACCTACTCACAAAAGAGATCAAGTAAAATAAGAATTCTAAAACTCTTATCAACACTAGTATATAGCAATTATAATTTTTTAAGATGACTTTTTAAAAACCAATACTTAGGTGTTAGTACCAAAATATCACTCCAAAAATTCAACCTTGCAATTTGTTTCCTATAGGTGTTATCAGGTACTATCAATTGTGTGTGTTTTCATATATTACTAATGAAAAAAACCTGATAAAGTAAGTGACTCTATAGAAAACCCAGGAAGTAGTGTAGGTTAAATCCGTACTCCAGGTGCTTATTTGCTGCCCTTAACAGGCTTTAATGTGATTGTCTTTTTCTGTCTGTATCCCTTCACCACATCCCTCACCACATACACTGTTCTCCATGAGGGCAGAGAACCATCTACACTGTTCACCAGTATCCTTAGGTCCTAGGACTCTGACAGACACATCATAAACAATTAATTTGTTAAGTAATTTGTTGAATTAAGTTGTCTTGTCTCTCCAATGGCAAGGTCCAGGATGTGTCATTAGGACTCAAATTCCAGAGTGTTTCTAGGGAAGTAATGTAGAGACACTTAAAATATTAACTAATTGGTCCAAAAGATAAAAGGAAAAAAATTCCTTTGCCTGAAAGACACAATACCCTAAGAAAAGAATACAATGAATAGATAATTACAAGAGTTTAATAAATCATATGAAAAATGGAAAATACATAATTTCTCTTTAAAAATGAATGCACTTAGAATAAAATTCAAAACTTAACATGAAAAAGTCCTACCTGATGTGGTCTTTCTCATTTCCAATTTCATTTCTTATTCTCCCTCATGTTCTTTGCATTTCAGCTACCCCAGCCTATTTTCTAAACCTTGAATTTGTCAACCTCACTGATATATTACAGTCTCTGCAACTGCTGTTCCTCCTGTTTGGAATACCTTTTTCTCAGAACTTTGCAGGTACTTTTCCTATTCATGATTTACGTCTCAGAGAGGTCTTCCCTTATAGCTCTGTCTCAAGGAGATTCCCTTGCTTGTCCCTAGGCACTCTTTTACCCTTATTTTCTTCACAGCACTTATCAATATATGAAATTGTCGGTTTAATTGCTCATAGTTTATCACTCCCCTTTAGACTGCAGAATCTAAAGAAGACACAGTGTCCTGTTCATAGCTGTAGTAGTGTAGTTCTGTCTTGAACTGAATTTGGCACATGACAGGCATACATTAATATTTGTTGAATCAATAATGGTAGATGTAAGCATAGGGTGTTAGAGAACACTAAAAAGGGACGGTCCTTTAAAGAATGAGAAAACAACAGAGCTAAGGGCTAGAGACCAATTCTAAGTGGTACTGTTTAGGCTCCTAATTAAACCACATCTGAAATCAGAATAACATTTTTTTTTAATGTGACTGAATACATTTCCTTTTTGCTTAATCCAGTTTGGGTTGGGTTTCCTATTATTTCACTAACAAATACAGTTGTCATTCAGTGAAACCATAGTTTGAAATCCTGGAAAGTTGATTACAGTTCTACTTAAATAAGAATACTGTGACATTAAGTTACTCTGAATAAAATAATGCCACCTCCAAGATGGGAATAAAGACACAGACCCACTAGAGAATGGACTTGAGGATATGGGGAGGGGGAAGGGTAAGCTGTGACAAAGTGAGAGAGTGGCATGGACATATAAACACTACCAAAAGTAAAACAGCTAGTGGGAAGCACTCGCATAGCACAGGGAGATCAGCTCGGTGCTTTGTGACCACTTAGAGGGGTGGGATAGGGAGGGTGGGAGGGAGGGATATGCAAGAGGAAAGAGATATGGGGATATATGTATATGTATAACTGATTCACTTTGTCATAAAGCAGAAACTAACACACCATTGTAAAGCAATTATACTCCAATAAAGATGTTAGAAAAAATAAAATTAATGCCACCTCATGGAGTGGTGGACTCCTTCTGTCATTGCAGCAGACTAGGCAGAGGCAAAGTAAACTCATGACTGAGTTATTGTGTGTTGGACTGAATATTTTCTGCATTTCCTTCTTACTGAAGCTTCCATAATTCTATACACAAAACAGCCAATACAATTTGTTAAATAAATGAAACTTTTGAATACTTTCGGTTTTGAACTTGTCTGCCTTCAGCTTAGAAGGTTACATCTTTTTATTTTTTTGACTCAAATTTACATCTGTTTAATTACTGTATTATTTTTTTTCTACTCTATTTTATAGTGTTAAAAAATATTAGTGGAATGCTTGGTTCTCTCTAGAGAAAAATCTATTGATAAAATTGAACAAATAAATATGCATATATTCTATTTTCCATCCATCTAAATAAGACATTAATAATTTGTTGTCATGTAGAAAACAAATCTATACTTTTTGGGGCATCTCTGTTAAAGAGACTACGAAAATTCTTCCTATTTTTTGAATAGGAAAGAATGATTAAGCAGAAGATATTCAAATGAATCAAATCTGAGGTTTAGAGTAGTCCTCCATGGTTTCACTTCTCAATTCTCTATTCAAACATTTCTAGTGCAGGTCAAGGCTAAAGGGGTGAAAAGGGGTCGATAATCAGTAGCTCAAATGAGGCACTGATCAATCATTTAGGATAGAAAAGAAAGGATTTTAATTGATTTGAAGAATGTTTTAGGAAGCCCAAATTATAAATGATTCCCTAAAAGGAAAGATAACTACAGAATTGCACTTCCGCTCTCTCAGTCTGATGTATTGATGAGTTACATTTAGCCATGACGTTTATTGACGTTGTACTAGATACCACCCCCCCACCCCCCCGAACCCCCCACCCCCCACCCCTGATACAGGGACATCCTTTCACATTGTTCTGTTTTTCTTCCCCACACTATTTAGGTTTTAACTCCCTGGTTTTAACATTAAAATGCTTTCAACATTTAGCTTTTTGGACGGTGAATCTGCATTGTGTAGGACCTATTTTAGAGGGCAACTTCCGCTTAAAAAATGTGATTCTGTGGATCTTCCTGTCTCTGCACATGTTCAACACCCTCTTGTCTCCCCCATGGTTTGCATTATTAAAAAGCTTTGACATGGCTCATCAGAGCTGGCTGCTTTGTTCCAAACAGGTTCCTGTCAAAACAAAATCAGTATACCCTGGAACACAGGCCAGGCCAGCTGAATTCAAAGGGTATTACCTAAATCCCTCTGCATATTTTGCCTTTAAAAAATGCCAACACTATAACTAGTCTGCCTCTTTATTTTATAATTTTTATTGTTTTTAAGTTACAAATGCCTCCCCCTCCCTGCCCCGCTTTCTGAGTCATAAGAATATATCACCAAATGACCTACTTGGACATTTATACCACTGTGCTCAGAAAAGCCTCTGTTTAAGTACCTAGCTGTTTGAGATTCCTGTCAACTGAATACAAATGAAACGGAAAGGAGAAGGCTCATCACAGGGGTTCTCCTGATAACACTTCATTTAACATATTTCAGTTTAGCAACAAGGGGCCACAAAAAGAAAACTATTTTATTTAAAATGACAGGGCGACTATGTTATGCCCACTGTAACTATGTCCCACACAGGAAGTGATGATAATGGTAATGGGCCACATTTACAGTTTAACTCTACGGGGTGATTCCTCTCAAATGAATTCACCTCTTGAGCATGACACATCCATATCACATCTCAAAGGCTCACAAAATTGTTATTTCATAGATATTGAAATACAGGGGGAAGGAGGGGTGTTTGATAGCTATTCAACAAAGCACGAAGCAGCTGTACAGAGCAAGGTGTTAGGGAGATTCTAGCATTTAATTGATATGCCAGACAGTGTTTAAAGCATAAGAATAGAAAATGGCCAATTTAAATGTGGTTATAATTAGCTGAGGCTAACATTCCGTTCTGTTCTGAAGTTTTAGGAGACATGAAATCTACAAAAGTACCAGGTCTAATAGTTTCAGGAAGGATCCGTGGTTTTATTTGACCTTACATATATAGATGAATGGAAAAGTGCCTCTTTGATTAGTGCTATTTAAGCACTGTGGATTACTTAGAAATACTATATTTGGAGACCAGTTCTGACCCTGTGTAGTGAGAAATGATTATTTGAGATCTTGATCTGAAAAGCTCTAAAAATAAGTCAAACAGTAGTATTCTAGGAATTTTTACATATTGGAAATCACACCTCTAGCAACCACTACTACTAAAAATTTTATATGGCCGGATAAAATGTGAAACTATTAACTGAAGTTATGATTATGTTGAGCAGTGCTTTCTGAATTTTTCATGAGGGCACTACTCCTGTGGAGGCCTTAGTACTTCCTGGTCCATTTCAAACTCATGAAATCTCTTTGATGTCTTTTGCTTTATCTTGAACGGATGTTTTTGTCAAATATTAAAAATAGTGGGTTTTTTTGTTGTTGTTGTTGTTGTTGTTGTTGTTTTTGTGGTACGCGGGCCTCTCACTGTCGTGGCCTCTCCCATTGTGGAGCACAGGCTCCAGACGCGCAGGTTCAGCGGCCATGGCTCACGGGCCTAGCCACTCCGTGGCATGTGGGATCTTCCTGGACCGGGGCACGAACTCGTGTCCCCTGCACCGCCAAGCGGACTCTCAACCACTGCGCCACCAGGGAAGCCCAAAAATAGTGTTTTTATAGTTAGTGTGGTGGTGGTTTGACTTGGTTGTGCTTAGGCTGTATATGCACTTTTGTAGTGAGCCTTTCCTCCAACTGGCATTCTAGAACACTGTCTCAAAGTTAGCAAAAAAGCTTCATTTCCTAAATCTCCTGTTAGAACTAATTTTCAGTTAAGATGAATCATGATTATCCTCTGATTTCTCATACTCCCAACATACAGTGCTAGGTAATCTTGTGTGTATATGTACCATGGTTTGTGACTTATAGTATTAAACTATAAAATTCTACCCTGTAGATCAGTGTGTACTGATAAAATGCTTACTTGCTAGCATGAAACTATGTGATTGGAACCATTATAGCAAAAAATAGGTGCCCTAAGAGGAGTCATGGCACTCCTGACATTACTAACACAAACACCTGGCTACCAATTCAGAAAAGATCTTCATTTCTGTGTCTGTGAAAGAGGATCAGATAAAACAATACAGTTCCACTTCTTGCTTCTGAATTTGAAACAATATGTATAAGGATATTGCCCCTGAAAGTATCTGATTGTGTCTGGTCAGCTGGCTAGGGCTTTCTCTGGCTTGTTGGAAAAATATTTATTTTCCTTGTCCTAACTCCCAGGTGCTACTGCTGAGCAAATGGGAACATCACTGCCAGAAGTATTTGAAAAGAACAAAAAAAAAATTGATTTGGACAATCTATGTGCTCCTGTCATTGACAGAGACACAACTGCGACCAGGGGTATGACTAGGGTCAGAGCAAGGTTAAAAGAAAAGCACCCAGGAATTCTCTCTTGTCATCAGCTTTTCAATCTAACTACTCTTGGTTAGCTGCAGGCAATATATAAGTTTTCATCAAATACCAAGAGACGTTTCATAGTATTTACAAGTTGCACTTAAAATTTTCCCAAGAGGTGGCTACTTTTGCAATAGCAAAACACTTAATATGTGAAGTTCAGATGGTTAGCACATCTATGACATATGAGGATTTCCTGATAACATGGAAATTATAAGCTTATTCATTACCAACAATTGCGTGAGTTGTATGTGAAACCAAGTAAAAATATTCCTCCTCCTAAGATAACTATTTTAAGGCTGATATTGATTCTGTTATGTTTAAAAGAAATAATTAATTCTTACCAAACAAATATTATCAAGAGATCAATTACTATCACAAAAGAAAGGCTATCTAGGTTTTTTAAAAGACTGTAGCAAACAATGCAGAAAACCATTAAAATAAAGAAATATGTGGTGCAAAAATGAAAGTCATTGAATAAATTGTGTCCATTCTGTGGCAGAATGCTAAACTATAAACAAATCAATTTAAACATTTGTTAAGGAATATAAGCAGATTCAGAGCAGCAATATTGTCTATGAGATTCAAGGACCAATACTTCTAAACAAGACTTTAAATAATTTTCCTTAATATGAGAAATAGAATTATCTCTAAAATTTCCTTTAAACTTGATCTCTTGTACACATAAGTTCAAGATTTCATACTTTCAAAGTTTTTTTTATCAATATTTAGCTATAAACTCAGCTGTGAGGATACGCATGAGCTAGGAGAATATCCCTGAAGAACTAAATATTAAAAAATTAGTCCTGGAGTAGGATCCAGAGGGGAAAAAATTAAATAAGTGCTAAAGAGACAAGTGTACATGTATTAAGAAAGATGTTATGTAACATCTGAGAAATTTTTAAAACCTGCTGATAGCCTTAATTTTTCAACCTTTGGCAAAATATATTATAAAAAAAAATTCTTGTCTCTGTGAATAATATAATCAAGGCATAAAAATAAGGAAAAGTTAAGCAATGACAATATGTCAGGCATTAATGAAAACAGTTCAAAACAGTAAGTTTAAAGACATATAATTCAGCAATGCTATCCAAGTTCTCCAATGCAGATTTTGAAGAGAGCAGATTTCTTTTTGTGTTTTCACATTTATGGTACACACTTCCTGTCTGCAGTTTTTAGAGGGTCACTGTGAGTCCTCTAAAGGTTTCTTTATCATTTACTATTATAAATAATTATGTTCCTAAGTGGCAGTTCAAAGCTCAGTACAGCACTCGTACAACACCACGGGAAGATCAGGTGACCTTTCTCCAATTCTCCTCTCTCTGGTGCTGAGGACAGACAAAGTGATATGTCTGTCATACGCCATTACCATTAGAACAGAATCTTGTTCTTTTATTACAACTGAACTCCACCAGATTTCTCAGCAGGAATGCTAAGTGAAATCAATGTCTTGGATTTCCAGGCTGAGCTTGGAGGTCACAGCCACTCTATCATTTCTCAGCATTATCCTTTCTAGTGCACACACAACCCCCTCAAGCCTCCAACTGGCACACAGCAGATTGAAAACAGCATGCATCAGAGGACTCATGCTGTACAATTTTACAGTCTTTTGGAGCCCCTTCCCTTTGATTCCCCCCTTCCATTTTTTGCAAATTGCAAATAAGTTTTGTTTGTGTCCTTCTCTGGAGTTGTGAGTCAAAGACAAATCTAGGAAGAAGGGCAGGTGAGAAAACCCAGAGAAAATGGTTGATTTTTGACAGCTGTCAATAAGATCATTTTCCTTACATCATCACCTAGATGTGGCTTATGATTCTATTATTCTATTGAAAGTACAATAAAGGTACTTTCAACATAAATTATCAGTTTGGCTTATGCCAGGTAGGTAGGCAGATAACAAAAAGCTAAATAAAATAATTCTATTGTATAGTAAGACAGACATAAAAACCCACCAATAAAACACATAGAAAATGCCCCCAGGACACTAAGAATTGATTGTTTCAAAATATATATATAATAATAAAGGATAACAATTATATATAACTAAAATGGCTTTGTGAAGGCAAAATATATATTATACCATGTATAAATGTCAATTCCAGCCTCTAAGAAACTAAATTAATGTATTGAAATGGGACCTCTTTACTTATTGTTGCTTGTATTCTTTTAGCTATGTTCTCCATTAAAATGACAACAGTAATATTTATTGGTCTGGTTATTTTTAACCCACTAAAGTTTACTGCTTAGCTAAAACACCAAGCACATTTAAGACATCTTTTCTGACAATAAGAATGGTGGGAGACAGTATGCTAGAGGACAATGAGCAAAGAAAGGACATATTTTTATTAAATCGTGGCTGTTTCTTAAAAAGGGGTACTTTATTCTGGGTTAAACTTTTTATGTATTCTATAATAATTGTAGGTGGGAAAAAATACAACATCCATGGTTTTCTTAAACTTTATATGATAGAAAATTCATGAAGGCTAATTTTCCAAAAGTGAAATTTAGCGATAAACTATAAATATATTTTTAAAATTATGTATAATCATAGCTTATAGAAACACAATCCACTTTTTTACTAGTACTAAATAAATGGAGGTGTTTAAAACCATAGAATATGGCAGAATTCTAACATTACTGAAATAATCAATCTCTGCATCCAGTCTGTGGAGTTCTATGAATGTCTGGAACCATATAGCTCCTAAAGCAATGTCCTAATCTTGGCCAACTTTCAGTCACTTTTACATTTGCCATGGTTACCTAAGAAAGTATTGTAGCAAGTGCTCAATAAACATTTGAATAGATGAAAGAATGAATGAACAAATAAACAGATGCATAAATGGATGAGGCTGACTGACATCAAAAGCTTCATGATTATTTGAGTTAAGTCATTTGGGGAGAAGATACTAACGATAAAAAGTAATTCTAGGAACCAGGAAAAACACATTAGTCCTTTACAAGTGAACTATGTGCTATAAAATCATAAGATGAAACGTCCTAATGTAAAGCATCATTATAAAACATGATGTGAAATCACATTAATAAGTCATGGGAAAAAACCCAGAATGATACCTCACAGAGTTACTTGTGTGTGACAATGACTATGCTGCTACAGCTATTTATTTTTCTCAGTGTTAGCCTGTACATGTAATACATTGAAACTGCTGGTCCATGGAGACACCAAAACATCACTGCTTTAAAATTAAATTATATTTAATAAATGTTATAATTATTACCAAGTTTTAAAAACATATGTTCTGCTGTGATCATGAAGAAAAGCAGACCAGGCCTTAGGTACACATCAAGCACAGAACATGCATGGTCCATTACACAGCAGAAAGAGCTCTTAAAAGTGGCTGATGCATGTTTCCTAATATCACAGTAGTAAGCACAGTGTTTTGCACTATATATTTGCACATGTTGCTGGTGAGGTCTAAGGTCCTTGTCCAGGTTCAGTTACAATTCCAAATGTATTTATCTCTTACTATATAAAAACAGACTTGGAGGTTTTGGGGAGATAGAGGCTGGAGGACACTTTCCCAGCCCATCTCTTCTCTTTCCCAATTTCTACTCTGGATTAATACACTGACTGTGAAAAGCACCTGCCAGGGCACTACGGAAGGAGTAAAAAAATTATTGGATTGTTTTTTTCTTTTACAATACTTTCTAATTATTTTCTCTGTGTATTTTTTCAACAGTTGTGACTACTCTTAGCCTATTACTCTTTAGACATTTAAACATGAATTCATGAAATGAAGAGCAGAAGCAATTCTCTAGGTAATTCAGCAAAAGACAAAACAGTATTATTTGGGGGGTAAATTAACTGTTATTAGCTTTCTACTTAATATTTTCTAATTGTTAGAAAATATGTGTGATTATTTCCCTGATTAACATCAGGAAAAATTATTTTATGGTTACTCTTTTTACTTTTTCCACAGAAAGTTTAATATATTCATATACTATCATCTAGGTAATATCTTAAAAATCACAAAGAAATTCAAATTAATTTTTCTGCTTCTCTCTTCTTCTGAGCCAAGAAACAAATTACCTGAAACTCTCTTGATCCTTTTCTACATTCTCTCAGGAAATGTTTCCTTAGCTCTAAAAACAAAACTATTCCTAAACAGTCTTACTTTTAACACTAGTATTATCTTCCTATCTGTACATGATCATCTCATTGGCTGAATAATACATCGAAAATTATGTCTATACTATACCTCATAATAATAGTTATTGATATTTATATAAAACATTTTCTGTATGCACTAATCATACTCATATACTAAGGTCTAATTCAGTTGCCCCTTTGGGAAACTTTTCCCAGACCTCTCACTGAAGGTAATATTCTCTTTGTCCTAATAACTTCCAATGCACTTTATCTGTAACTCCTTCTATGACTTTGTACCATAGAGGATGGGTATCTATTTTATAAGACTGTAAAATTCTTGATGACAGCACACCTATCTTACAAATATTTGTGTCACTCACATTTCCTACTATAAATGCATGTTTGTTGTATAAACGAGTGACTAAATGTATGTATGCAAATTTATAGGGACACATTCCTTACTGATCCTACTAGACTATTATTTCCTTGGAGATCTAGAGTTTAGCCCAGTTGCTGGCACATAATAGATATTCAATAAATATCACTGAATGAAAAGTACACTCTAAATGTCAAAACATGTAGTTTCTTCAAAAGGGTACCTTGCTTTTGGGTGGTGGGCTGTTTGTGCTCTTGTCTGTGTGAATGCTGGTAGGAGATACAGCAGCACCAAGGTTGCCTTGGGGTATGCCTGGGAGCTTTCCTCCTGGAGATACCTGCATTGCAGCTAGCTGGGCAGCATATAACTGCTACAGAAGAAAGAGAGAGGGAGAGAGAGGGAGAGAGAGAGAGAGAGAGAGAGAGAGAGAGAGAGAGAGAGAGGGAGGGTGGGAGAGAGAAAAAAAAAGGACTGAGTAATAAAATAAATGCGCCTCTCAGAAAATACCTATAATAAGATGTGGTATTTTTCCAATTGGGTATTTTTGTTTGTGCCCTGGAATATTTAAAGAAAGACACTGTCACCTCAACTTTCATGACTTACTTCTCAGGGGAGAAATGACAGATATGACACATAAGGAATTTTAGTTTCAGTATATACAGGGACTGAAAACAAGTAACAGTCATCCGTATTTACTCTTTTCCAACATCAGTGGAGGAAAAGTATATCATGCTATATGGTTAATACCTTTATTTTAACCATTTAAAAATTTACACGGTGTGTTACAAAAGAATGAAGCTTCATACACCAAGTAATTTTCTTACTATCCATATGGGCTCAAGCCCTGTATATTTCCTTTCTTTGACTTGCTGAAAAGGGCACCTGTAACAATTTTTTCTGATTATTAGCTGTGTAGAAATACAAAAAAGCCACTGGGAGGGAATGGAAGGGGACTAGCTGAAGAACATTATCGGGTCAGTCTACCTCAGTTGATAAAAGTTAACTGGATGCTTGCCAGAATGCCACTTTGCTTCATGATATATAAACGAGATAATCGAGGATTAGGGTTTTAAGGAATACTATCTAAAGCACACACTCTTCGACTAAGCCATCACATAGTAATTCTTATTAAATAACCAATAAAAATTCTTCAACAAATCAATTTAATAATAAGGGAAAATTTTACTTGATGATGATAGCCGTATCATGTAGTATCTTAAAATATGGAGGTTGCTTTAGATTCAAATAGTCATATCAAATGTTTAGTTTAATACTCTTTCATCTCCATTTAGCAGTTTGTGAAAATCTGATTGAAGAAGCAATTATTTATATATACATATACAAATATTAATAAATAAATGTATAGATATACACACATATATATATACATATATATGTGTGTATATATATTTAAAATACAACCCAATTTCTTATTTCTCATTTGTCTTAAGATTTCATGGATAGCTTTTACTATGCAAGCTAGAACTTCCATAATAAAAAGACTGATGTTAAAGAAAAAAGCTCTCAAGGAAAAGTGCTGTGAAATAGTTCTCTGTATTATCTTGGTTTTTCTATGAAAGGGAAATTTCAAAGGCTGAAACTGCTCAGGATAAGCCAGAGACTCTGATAAGTGGGGTCTCTCTATAAATGAAATAATGAAGACTGGCATTTATATACATGAAAATACATTTACATTTTTCAGAGTTTCTAGATGCTTTGTTCTAAATGAAAACAGGACATTAAAATTATTTTAAAAATTATAGCTTATTGTTTTATGTCAACTAATGCAAGATACATTCCAGACAAAAGAAACACCAGAGAAGTATATTTATACTAGCAATAATGACTGTTCCACCCCCAAAATTTTTTTTGCATGCTTTAGAATTATGTTATTTCTTACCCCAGTCAATCAGAAAGAATAAGATTTAATCCATAAGTCTTTAATAGATTACATAAAAAGTAAAAGGATATGATGTCAAATATGATGAGTGGGAGTGTACCATTTTCAAAGTATCAGAAATGATGCATTTCCCACAATTGGGTTAAAAACCTGTGTCTTAAATTCTGCAATTCACAAAGTAATTTCTTCCATCATCATCCTGAACTGTTTATGAAGCCATTAAGAAAATAACCAATAACCCAGGATATCACTTTGCAAATTAAAACTTTTTCCAGTGTACTGAATTTTAAAATATATGTATTTTAAAATACTGGCTGGATAACTATATTACATATTGTAAATTTCACACTGTACTGTATATTATATCCTTGTCTTTAAAAATGATTCCGGTGCTTATTATTCCTAGAAGGTAACAACACATATTTCTGGTTTCGTATACACAAAATATAAAATTGTTCCATAATTACTAAAGATGACATGGGATATTTTAACCTCTGTAGCTAAAAGGAAAAATGTGAACAAAATACTGATTCAAAATTTGAATTTGATTATTAAAAAATTATTTCAAAATATTGACTATTTGTATTAATTAGATAATTAAATAGATGGACCACTCATAAAAGGTAATTAAATGTTTAAACATAAATCACTACAGATTCACAACTTCCAAAGAAGTATTAGAACTATTATTAAAAATAGAAGTATAAATATGTTCCCAAACACTTTAATGAATTTAAAGGTAGGAAACGGTATATACTTGGAATTAAAAAAAATCATACATGTTCTTCCTTCATTCAAATAAATGCATTATTTTAACCTTTTAAATATGAAATTAAGGTTTACCTCAGTTAAATTATCCAAAAAATTCCTTTGTGTAGAAAAGAAGATAAATTTGGAAAATACATGGGTCCATTTAAATACATATTTTTACTAGAACAGTATACTAGTAACTGGTATTTTTACAAAACACAGAGAGTTAAAGTAATTAATGATGAAAAAGTCATAATCTTATTACTCATTCAGTATGGCTAACATTAAGTAGCACCCTAATCTTGCATATCCCCTTCGTCATATTTGGCTTTCTCTATGCAAAGGGTCGATATATAGACATACTTTTCCCCAACTGTGATTAACTTTCTACTATTTCCAGATCATTACATTTCCCACCACACATATCTGATCTTCCTAGTTTGCCAAGGTTTGGAAGTAGGAAAGATCTATTTTCAATACATTTTAGTTTGTGTCAAATATATGTGTTCCTTAAATTTACATTATATTACAGAAGCATAAAAAGGCCTCAAGTCTCAGAGAATCTAACATACTTTGGGTCTGCACAAGTAAAATAAACCAGAGATTTTAATACTGCTGGGACCTAATTTGGCCATTCACAAGTTAAAACAAATTTTCAGTAGATTTAAAGAAGCTGACAGTGGTTTTCATACCTGGTCATATATCAAGGGTAGGCACCTTAAAAACTACATGCTGCTGAGACTTATTTTAATTCAACCTTTCAAAAAATTAAATCCATTTGTCTATCCATTAAGATGTGTGTTGACTGGGGCTTCCCTGGTGGCGCAGTGGTTGAGAGTCTGCCTGCTAATGCAGGGGACGCGGGTTCGAGCCCTGGTCTGGGAAGATCCCACATGCCACGGAGCAACTGGACCCGTGAGCCACAACTACTGAGCCTGTGCATCTGGAGCCTGTGCTCTGCAACAGGAGAGGCCACAACACTGAGAGGCCTGCACACTGCGATGAAGAGTGGACTCCACTTGCCACAACTAGAGAAAGCCCTCACACAGAAACGAAGACCCAACACAGCCAAAGATAATAAATAAAAAAAGTGACACCTTTATAAAAAAAAAAAAGAAAGAAATAGGTTTAAAAAAAAAAAGATGTGTGTTGACTGATATTAAAACAAGAAAGTCTAGAGATGATTAGTATTTTATTTCATTTATTAAATGTTCTTAATGCAGAATCAAGAATCATGTAGGTATCTGTACTGAGGGAGGTCTATAATCTCAGAATCACTGGCTGACCTTGGTGAGCGGGAAGGGGCATGAAATCTGTGGGGACTGGAAAGCCACCTGAAGTAACAAGCATCCTGTGAACTATAGAACTCATTTACATATTATGTACATATATAATTATAGTCACTTGCAATTATATATAAATAAAAATGTTTAAACAAAAACCTGGCTCATATTTGTCTTTAAAGGATAGTAGAGAGGGGCTTCCCTGGTGGCGCAGTGGTTGAGAGTCCGCCTGCCAATGCAGGGGACACAGGTTTGTGCCCCGGTGCAGGAGGATTCCACATGCCACGGAGCGGCTGGGCCCGTGAGCCATGGCTGCTGAGCCTGCACGTCCGGAGTCTGTGCTCCGCAACGGGAGAGGCCACAGCAGTGAGAGGCCCGTGTACCACAAAAAAAAAAAAAAAAAAAAAAAAAAAGGATAGTAGAGAAAACCCAGAGTTAAATATAAGGTGTATTATGATATGAAAAACAGTCGTTCTTAACATCAGAAAGAAGTTGAGAGATCCTAAACATAAAAAGCTGAAGATTATGGAGAACACTCAGGGCATGATGTTAACCAGACTAACAGAATAACACTTTTTTACCTTGAAGAATAATCTGACCCTTATCTTGAAATGGATATGCTAGGGGTTTGGTTTGATCTCCAAAACTCCCCAACCCCACAGAGCATTAGGTTTTCTATTCCTTATATTACTTAAAATATTGCATTCTCGGGCCTCCCTGGTGGCGCAGTGGTTAAGAGTCCGCCTGCCGATGCAGGGGATACGGGTTCGTGCCCCGGTCTGGGAGGATCCCATATGCCGCGGAGCGGCTGGGCCCGTGAGCCATGGCCGCTGGGCCTGCGCGTCCGGAGCCTGTGCTCCGCAACGGGAGAGGCCACAACAGTGAGAGGCCCGCATACCGCAAAAAGAAAATAAATAAATAAATAAATAAAATATTGCATTCTCATTCCCTTTCCCTTCCCCCATCCCTACACCTACTTCAGACAATGATTTTTTTTCTTTTTTAATGGAGACAACCACATACAATTAGGTTGGAATCTATTCATTGGTTACTTAGGGTCTTGGTGCTAATGTGCTCATAAGTGTGTTTCTATATATCTATCTATACGTATAAGTAACTCTCACTTTTGTCTCAAACTGTTCCGTAAAACGACATCTTTGTCTTTTCAGCATTTTAAGCTCCTTCAAGGACCATTTCTACTTTTAGAGGGACAGTTAAAAGGAAGGCAAACCACAATTCTAACCCCAGCTCTGAGCTAGTGACCTGGGGTGACCAATCTGAACCACAATTCCTTAATCTGCAAATTCAGGGCTAAATAAAACTGACTTTGCATGGTTGCTGTGAGAAATACATCACATACTGTGCATAAAACACTCACTTGATCAATAAGTAACAGTTATAATTATTAATGGATTAATTATACCAAGTAAGAACTAGGTAATATTTACCTGCTAACCTCCTACTACAGACTCTGGACTGTGCTAGGTACAGTGGGGGACACAGAAAATGCATAAACATAGTTTCTTCCCTAAGTCAACACTGGTACACATAAAATATTGAGAATATAAGTGTACTATATGTAACTATATGCCACTGTTAAAGGCATGACAAAAAAGGAAATGAATCAGTGCATTCTGATATGCTTTCATTATAGAGGTGTAGCTAAGCATAATAAAAGAGGTGGCATTCTAGGGAGGGAGCACAATGTAAAGCCAGGCACAGGAGCAGGAATGACCTGGCTGTTGCAAAGGGAATAGAGAGGATGGTGCAGAACAGTAGGTGTGAGAGTGGGTGGTAGACAGGACAGTGACCTAATTGAGTGCAAACCTTGGGAAGAACAAAACAGTACTGAGTGCAGGCTAAGTTCAACTTACAGAAAATCGTGAAATATAGGCAAAACAGTTTAAATTTAATATGTAGGCAAGAGAAAGCCACTGAATGTTTGAGAGCAATATATATGTTTTAAGCTAAAACATATATATTGTTTTAGTTAAGATAAAGACAAGAGTTATATCACTTCTGAGGTTATCAAAATTTAGCAGCAGTAATTTGAATGATAGTTTGAGTTGAAGTAACAGTTGCGAAAATGAAGAAGGAAAAAAAAAGATTCCATGATCTGAGTGAAGAGTGCTAACACACTGCACAACCGCTTAATACTGTTTTTCCTAAATTAGTTGTTTAAAATTATTTTATAAGTAGGATCATTTTCTCCAAATGAAATTTCATATCAAACACTGATACATAGAGAGAAAAAAGAGGTGTACTATAACTATAAATGAATTTTACATATTTTAACATTTAATTAAATGAGACCAGTGAGGTTGTTTTAACTATCCCAAGAATTTAAAGAGGTACAAGGCTGAAAGTTCAAGTCCTTTATCACACATGGTGATCAAGAAAGCTCTCAGGGGGCTTCCCTGGTGGCACAGTGGTTGAGAGTCCACCTGCCGATGCAGGGGACACGGGTTCGTGCCTGGGTCCGGGAAGGTCCCACATGCCGCGGAGTGGCTGGGCCTGTGAGCCATGGCCGCTGGGCCTGTGCGTCTGGAGCCTGTGCTCCGCAGCGGGAGAGGCCACAACAGTTAGCGGCCCGCATACCACAAAAAAAAAAAAAAAAAAAAAAAAAAAAGAAAGCTTTCAGAAATAAGTAGTAGTAGGGCCTCCCTGGTGGCGCAGTGGTTGAGAGTCCGCCTGCCGATGCAGGGGACACGGGTTCGTGCCCCGATCCCGGAGGATCCCACATGCCGCGGAGCGGCTGGGCCCGCGAGCCATGGCCGCGGGGCCTGTGTGTCCGGAGCCTGTGCTCCGCAACGGGAGAGGCCACAGCAGTGAGAGGCCCGCGTACAGCAAAAAAAAAAAAAAAAAAAAAAAAAAGAAATAAGTAGTAGTCACTTCTAAACTCTCACCTAAGCAAACACATATAGACCTAAATCTTCAAAAAGAACGTTACATAGCTAAAAACTCCCTTGTCAATAGCATCTTCAAGTTCAAATATATGTACAGAAATGGGAGGTGATTCTTTTTTTAAGTGTAGTGAGTGAAATCTGGCAATAAAAGTTAATATGTCTACAATGTGTTAACTGTTTCGATTAGAGATTTTAAAATGTGTGTGTTGCAGCTTATTATGATTTTAAAAGTTGATAAATGTGTACTTCTAAAGCTTAAATCTAACCTGAGAGATTTATGTTAGATACGATGTATATGAAAAGCATGTTTGTTTTTTTAAGGGCAGGGACAAAGAATAACATTTGTGAGGAAAAAATTCAGAAAGCAATTTCAAGGCTCCATAAGTGTTATCTTTATGGCTTAATTTCAGCTTCTTAATGTAACTTAAATGTGGAGTTTAAAGAGAAACTAATGTACTGAAGAAAATCTTTCAAAACATATCAGCATGTTACAATGTGAATAAATTTGCTTTGCACATTATTTTTCATAATGTTTCTTCACAGAAAATTATCAGAGCAACTTGAGTTAAAACATGGACTTCTTGCTCTAATACTGTCAGCTCTTCTTTTTGAGGTTATTTGAGCATATTGCATGAAAAACACAATAGGCCTTAAATTTGTTGGATTCCAGGGCAAAAGTGCAAATAGAAACTCACATGCCAAATATATAAAAATTTACAATTTACAAATCTAGCTAATGATGTGTTTAATAAAATATGGTTCATTTTCCCAACTGGACAAACACAGCTTCAAAATAGCTGGGTGCAAATGAATACCAAAATGAGATACCACTTCACAATCCATTAGGACAGCTATTATCAAAAAACCTGAACATAACAAATATTGGTGAGGATGTGGAGAAATTGGAACCTTTGACCTTTTCTGCTGGGAATATAAAATGGTGTAACTACTTTTGGAAAACACTATGGCAATTCCTCAAAAAATGAAACAGAATTACCAAATGATCCAACAATCCCTCTTCTGGGTATATATTCCAAATAATTGAAAGCAGGGCCTGGAACAGATATTTGTACACCCATGTTCACAGCAGCATTAGTCACAATAGCCAAAAGGTGGAAGAGATCCAAGTGTCCATCAAGGGGGGAATGGCTAAGCAAAGTGTGTCATATACATACAGTGGAATATTATTCAGCCTTAAAAAGTAAGGGAGTTCTGACAAATGCTACTACATGGATGAACCTTGAAGACACTATGCTAAGTGAAATAAGCCAATGATAAAAGACCAAATATGTATGATCCCTCTTATATGATGCATGTAGAGTAGTCGTTTTTATAGAGACATAAAGAGCGGTGGTTCCCAGGAGCTGGGGGTCGGGTGGGGAGGCGGGAAGGGATGTAACTGCTTAATAGGTACAGAATTTCAATTTGGAGAGATGAAAAAGTTCTGGAGATGGATGCTGATGTTTGCACAACAATGTGAATGTACTTAATGCCAATGAGCTGTACCTTTAAAAATGGTTAAGATGACAAATTCTATGTTATGCGTATTTTCCCCTCCACACACAAAAATGATGTGGAGGGCAGATGTGAATTTCGATTCCTGCTCTCCTTGGTGTTTTAAGGCTAGGCCCACAGCCTGTGCTCCTGTTCTTCTTACCCCCAGCTCCATTCAAGAGAAGATGAATCGTTTTGCCCTAGATGGGATACCTTTCTTGGCTGTGACTATCTTCTAAAGCGCTGTTAAGGTGGGGCCCAGCTGCAGCCCTGCTAGATAGGCGTCTTCAAGGAAGTTGTAAGAGAAAGTTAGAATGGAACGATATTCCAGGTAAGTGAACATAACATGCAAAGTCATAAAGTTAACTTTTAAATCCACCAACAAAATATATTTAAGTATTTAAGGTTTTCCTATATACCATAGAGGGAACTTTTAAGAGAAACTTTCCTCTTCCCTTTTTAAAATAAAAATACACACTCCTTCTACTTCCCCTAGGTTAGATGTGAGGCTATCTTCTTTTGCAGTCAACACTACTGGGGCAGAGCTGGAGGAGACTGAAGAAAAAGAGATCTGGCTTCTTCCGTTTAGCATGTTTTTGAGGTTCCTCCATGTTGTAGCACGTATAAGTAGTCTGTTCCATTATATTGCTGAATGGTACTCATTTGTATTGATATACCATATTCGTTTATCCATTTATCCAGTTGATGGACATTTTGTTTGTTTCCAATTTTAGGCTATTATGAATAGTCCTGCTATGAATGTTCCAGTACAAGTCTTTGTGTGTTTTCATTTCTCTTGGCTACCCAATTCCTAGGTTTGGATTTTGCTAGGTCATATGGTAATTTAATGTTTACTTTTTCAAGGTACTGCCAAACTTTCTAAAGTGGCTGAACCTTTCTGCATTCCCACTAGCAGTGTATTATCATCAATACTTGGTATTATCTGTCTTCCGATCATAACTATTCTAGTAGAAGTGCAGTGGTATCTCATTGTGGTTTTAATTTGCATTTCCCTAATGAATGATGACATTGAGCATCTTTTCATGTGCTTACTAGCCATTTCTATGTCTTCTTTGGTAAAATGCCTATTCCGATCTTTTGTTCTTTTAAGAAATCGGGTTATTTTATCGTTGAGTTGTAAGAGTTCTGGACATCTGAATTCAATTTTAAAGAGTAAAACCTATCAGAGAGACTGTGAGGGTCCAGTTTAATAGCAGTGTATAGTTTTTATCAAAAGATCCATAATGATAAACAATATAATGACAATAATAAGTACCAGAAATAAACATATTTTCCTCTTATATAATTTTATATACTTACACAATAATTTTTAAATTTTTTAATTTTCAAAAATCCTAGTAGAGAAGTACAATACCGATTGTAAAGGACCCTGCACTCTTTGTACCCACCAAGGAACACTAGCATATCAAAGTGAGCTCTGAAAGTTGATGACTTTTTTTAACCACTAAGGGGACTGCTGGAAGAAACAGAGACTAGACAGAGTTGACAGCTGGCTCTAAAGACTGAGACTCTTTGTCAAGTCTGTGTTGAGGGTGAAAGGCTTGGGGAAGGGAGTAGATGGTTAGAGCTCTCTTCTACCCTCCTTGGTGGTATGTAAGTGGGGTGGGGGCTGGAGGGAGTGAAGCATTTCTCCTGTTGCTTCCCCAGATCTCCCAGAGACCATGGGAAAAAGTGATTGGGAGAATCACAGGTGCCTGAGGAATCTGAGAGGCATTTGCACTTCATCTCCAATCCGGCGTTGCAACTGAAGAGTTATTCTCAAGGGAGCAAAGGAAGTGATAGTCTGGGTATAGCAGGGACTGGAGTCACTTGGAGAAGCAAGTTCAAGTAAGTATACACAATGTGGAAGATCCAGGATCTTGTGTATTTGGACACAATTCCTAAGGAAACTTGAGGAAAAGAAAGAAACAAATCAAACCAAAAGAGTAAGTAAATTCAGACTTAGTAGAGATTTGTGGAAATGAAGGATAACTAATAGTATATCAATGGTACATAATTTAAAAAACAAACCATCTGGAGCTGTTGGAATGTAAGAGTTTCAATAGCAGGTTAAGCAAGGGAATTACTTGAGTGGATAAAGTCTCCGAAAGGCTGGATGGTCAGCGGACATACAGAGATGAGTTCAGGATTGCAGGAAGACAAGCCACAAGGGGAAAACAATTGTCATCCACTTCAGAAAGGAATGTTTTGTCTTTAGAGAGAACTGGTGAGCCACTTGGAAAACCTGCCTGAGGAAATATGGGGCTGCCTGCTAGGGCCTCAGAGGTAGAAACTACTACTATTATGACCCACATCTCCTTAAATACATCACTCCTGGGTGATATATCTTGGAAAAGTTACAATACAAAAGTAAAATATTATGTCTGGCTATGGTGTGGTTTTACTATTAAAAAGCTATAGTAAATACATGTACAAAAGCTATATTATCTGTGTAAAGCTGCCATCACCAAATATTAATAATATATAGACAATCTTTATTATTTTATTCCAAATTCAGTCCCACTCAGTGTGATACTTGGAATATGGAACTATCAGAGAGGGATGTAGTGTTGAGAGGGTGTGAAGATGGCATCCTACTAAAAATTAAAGAATACATTTGAACTTATTTAAACCTGAAGACCTTTTTCCCAAGTATGATGCTCTCATGCTGTTTCTGTCACACTGCAGATACTGAAGCATATAAATAAGAAACACTTCAAATGAAATAGATTTTAAAAGGCTTTCTTCATTTTATTACACACCAGTAAACCTTGAATAGCTAGAAAAACATTTTGACTTTTATAATTGAAGCAGTTCCTCAAAGAACCAGATATATTTGCGAGAGTCATGCAAGAAAAACACCAACTGAGAGTTTCTCTCTCTCTTTCTCACTCCTTCCTCATTTTTTCTACCCCACCAGCCATCTTCATATACTGCACAGTAATCCATTACAATATGTTCCAACATCTGCCTCCCCATATGATGTATGACCTATTCGATTGACCCTTTTTATGCCACTCCAGACTTGCTGTTCATTACTGTGGGAGGATGAACGCTCTGCAGCTATTCCTGAGGTCACCAACCAGTAAGTACACCCCCATTTGGCAAGGTAAGGAGGACACTGGCTGGAAAGCTCTTCAGATCTTTTCTAGATCGGTGACTCTACTCTTATCTTTAATTAGTTTAACTTATGGGAATAAAACACTGCTGACATTCCTTTCAAAGTAACAATAAGCACAGAAATGCTTGTTTACTGGGGAAAAAAATCTTTTGCTACCAAGAATTCATTATTAAATACAGAAAAGCTGAGAATCATCAGAAAAAATTTTAAAGCAAACGCTTATCTTTGGCTAAGTTCATAATTGTGAAATCATTGTTCGTGTTATCCCCATAGGTTGGGGGGGAGGGTGTATAATAGTAATCAAAACATTAAAAACACTGAGGATTTTAACTCAAAACAAAAAGTAAATGAGTGTTAGTTCATATTAAATCAGACTATATATGTTATTTCGTATATTATAAAAAACAGACTCACTTCCAGAATGCATACTTGCTGAATGCTTAAAAATACTTGGCATATTTGGGAGAGGAAGTGCAATATCTGTGATTTTCTCAGTGACTATGATGTACCACCCACTTTGTTATTAGTCTTTATGCCATTTCAGGGATCGCCATAACAATTCTGTGTGTTCAATGGGGAAAGTGAAAGCTCATAAATTGCCCGAGGTTAAGTAACTAGTAGTGTTAGAAGTCTGAGTATCCCTTAAAATTCTCTTTTCTATTACGTACCATATAAACTTACCATATGCGTAGCAATGTTACAATGTGAAGGTGCTTTCCAAACTTCAACTTTACGTGATGAATTTATCTCCCTCTACCCCACTGGGATTCCCCTACCTGCTGGCCACTGGTAATAAGGATTTTCCTAAGCTCTGAGTCAAAGATAGTTTCCAAGACCGGGGTTAAAGGCTTCAAGAGTAAAAAACTTCTTTAATCTGTAGCGACAGAACTCTACTTTCCCTGAAAAAGCGCACAACCATTAAAGATTTTTTTTTCTTTAGTTGTTTTGTTGTACTGCTAGTACTAATAGACAGCACATGTGATGGGTTAAATTTAAAAAGACTTCTTCCTATGGATTTCCCCCTTATGTTTTCCTTCATTTCTTTCATGGTAAACCATTAAGATTAAGGAAATATTGCATATTAATTAGTGTTGGTTATTTGAGTACATTAACATTAAGATGAATTAATCTCAATTTCAAGAGAAATTGGATACAGAATGATAACAGCAGCAGCAAAAATAATCATAGTAGCTAGAGTTCACAGGAAGCTTACTGTGTGCCAGGCCCAGGCCATATCTCTCTGAACCTTCTCAACAACCTTAGGAAATCCATTATTATTTTGTGGAGGAGAACACTAAAGCACAGAGAAAGAAAAAGTCATCTGTCCAAAGTCACACAGGTAAGCTGAGGTTAAAATTCAAGTGTTTTTTTTTTTGGGGGGGGGTTACGCGGGCCTCTCACTGTTGTGGCCTCTACGGTTGCGGGACACAGGCTCCGGACGTGCAGGCTCAGCGGCCATGGCTCGCGGGCCCAGCTGCTCTGCGGCATGTGGGATCTTCCCGGACTGGGGCACGAACCCGTGTCCCCTGGATCGGCAGGCGGACTCTCAACCACTGTGCCACCAGGGAAGCCCAAAAATCCAAATCTTTTAATAGAGTTTATAACTCTTAACCTCTATGCCTTATGAAGCTCTTTTCCGGTCATTCTGATATAGTAGTAGGGTCTGGGGCTTTGGAGCAAAGAGATGAACAAGCCTGGGGAGGGCAATTCTAAGAGTACTTCTGACAGAGACTGGGCTCTTCTGATAGTAACTACATTACTGCAGATGTAGGGTAGGAAGGAATTGAGAAGTACCCTTAGACATTTTTCCTAGCATTTTCATCCTCCTTCCATTTGGCCACTGCCAGTAAATACTATCTCAGTTTGGTTTTCTTCTCAACTCGTGGTGCTGGGAAAACATTTAAGAGAGAGCTATAATATGGTCAGACAGACCAGGAAAGGCTTCCCTATAAATATGATTAGTTAGAAATCAGAAGGATGAGATGATGTAACTACATACATGGGGCAGGAAGGAGTACTGGCAGACGGACCCTGTGGTGGAAGAGAACGAGACAAATACAGGGCCTTGGAAGAAGGTCATTGAGGCTCCAGTGTACTGTGAGAGGTGTTTGGAAAGGTAGATGGGAAACTAGAACAGTTTAAAAAGAGGAATGATGTAACAAGATTTGCATTTCCACAAGGTTAGTCTCGATATACAACAATATGAAGAACTGATTGGAAGGGTTTGGTTCACCTATAACCCACTTTTACCTAGAATGATGTTGACCTAATCACTTTGTTTTACATGATTTAAAATTGATTCAAAATCAAGTATAGAATAAATCTGGATAGAAAATTTTCAACATTTTGAGCCTCATCCTTATTTAAATATTTGTTCTTTTCTGTATAATTTATACTAAGAATTTAATTATATTTTAAAAACTGTATTTTGCTTCAATTCCTTGATTTTTCTAGACCATTTAAAAACATAAGAAAAACATATTTAAAATTGGCTACTATTTGCACTACCCAAATCACATATTACTCTTAAATCAATTAAAATAACAAAAATACACCTTGCATTTAGAGCATATTTCGACTTTCATTAGTTCCTCTGATCACAAAAGTCTTCTCTTTCAATTGTGCTGGACATATTTCTCATATATCATTGATGTAGTTCACAGAAATAATCAGTTGTAACTCCTGCTTTCCTGACTTAAATTGATTGATTCATTCAATATTTATTTATTTGGGCACCTATTATGCATCAAGCACTATTCTAGACACTTAGAACATATCAATGAACAGAGATCTCTGCCTTAATGAAAATAATTTTAATGTTTTTCCCCAAGAAAAATTATAAGACTTAAATCTTCTGTTATATCTGTCCAGTAGTTATCTAATATTTCTCCATATGACACTATATGTTACTTATAATTGGTAATTTATATATCCCTGATTCTTAACATTTTAAAATATTGTCTTTGAAAGAACTGAAGTCATTCTTAAAAGTAATGATTGAGAGATACATGCTACAACATTGATGAGCCTTGAAAACATTATACTAAGTGAAATCAGCCAGACACAAAAGGACGAATATTGTATGATTCACTTATATGAGGTACACAGAGTAGGCAAATTCATAGAGACAGAAAGTGGAATAGAAGTTACCAGGGGCTGAGGCAAGGCGGTGGGGAATGGGGAATGGGGAGTTATTATTTAATGTGTACAGAGTTTCCATGGGATGATTAAAAAGTTCTGGAAATAAATATTGGTGGTTGGTATACAATACTGTGAAGGAATTTAATGTTACTGAATTGTATACTTAAAACTGGTTAAAATAATAAATTTTATTGTTCTGCATATTTTACCACAATAAAAAAGTATATGATTAAGTGGGCAATAGAAAAATTGCTATATTCCAGTACCACATTAAGTTTCATTTCTTTAAAACAATTTTTCTCCTAATTTGTTCACATGTGTTGGTTCATCTTGTAAATTAACTGAAGAGAACAGATTTAAATGGGGGAAGGAATATTATTTTAAAGTAAAAGGAGATTGGAAATATTACATTCTTCTAAAAAATACTTACTAAAAATCACCGTAGGCTTTGGGAAACAAATATAAAGCAAGAAGAAAAGGCACCTGATTCTAAATCAACCAAATCCAGTAATGCCCCTTTCAAATTAATGGCTGCTCTGAAACAGCAGCTACGAGATCGTGTCGACCCTTCACTCACTGACTTTGCAAAAAGCACAGTATTTGCCAGTCCTACTGTAAAAGATAGTTCTCTCTTCACTTTCCCCACCTACTCCAAAGCTAGCTTCTTTTTCATATCCAGATGATTGTTTATGAGCTCAGTCCTGCTTCAACTGTCACTCTTTACATCAAGGAAAGATAGATGGGACACACCAACCGCAACCTAAATGACCTTTGGATGTGACAAGAGTTTTAGGTCAGCCTTGCTAAATGGAGGCCTTGGTGTATCGAGACATGCCTTGGGGTGAAATTTACAGTGAATTTATTATCTCCCAATGCCCTTTGGACTGCTTCCCACCATCAAACACCATGGCAGCACTTGGAACAGGAAGAAATACATTAACTGGAATCTGATCGTTTTAAAAGGTTACAGCTGCCCAAATATAATTTAATTTCATACTTGCCCTTTGAGGGTTTGGTGTATATTTTCATTTTATGACTGCAAATGATAAAGCTCTTAAGATTCCAGGCAATAAAAAGAGGAAAAAAAAAGTATTTTAAGGGTTAGAAGTCTCTTCAGTTCATACTCAATGAATGAAGTGACAAATTAGCTTTTTAAAAAAAATCTAACATTTCTCTTTTTTATCTGGACCATCTTTTATTCCTCTTCTGATCCTACACTTCGACGTTTGGTTGAAATCAATATGTGAACACCAGCCTCAGATCTCAGCCAGATTAAAAATTAAAAGGATGATTTAAAAAATGAAGATAAAGTCAATCTGATTTAAAGTGAAAATAGTTTAGTATAGGAAACATATTTTTCATTAGTGTTTCCTCTCACATAATTGGGAAGATTTTCCCATTAAAGTATATCCACATCAAATTGACTTACCATTGGTCCAGTACTTTTCTAGTATATTACACTTTCCACAAACTTTAATGAAAGATTCACAAAACCCTCTATAAATGCCACATCACAGCCTTATCAGTTTAATTAGTAAATATTATTACTATTATTTTATCAACAGAGAATAAGAGATATGGTGTTACTAATGCAATAGAATTAATCAGAAAAAAGTCAGACACAAAATTCAGATAAAATCCCCTATAATTTATTATTTTAAGACATCAAAACAAAACAAAACAAAACCCAACTCTTACTCTTTCCCTTTAACTTAATACTTCACCAGAGACTTAACGGTTTTTTAAATATCAATCCAATAGAGTTTGGGGCAACACAGTATTTTGGACTTACTGTTTGTAATGAGAAAAGCCACACTGGTCAAAGGCAACTTAAAACTGTGTGTGTGCAAATATGCATTCGTTCATCATTCTTTAGTTTAGTCAACAAATATCTCTTGAAAGATACTGAGCTAATTCCTGTGAAGCTTACACTTTTAAAAAGATTTTTCATATTATTTTAAGAGGGTACTCCTAATATATGAACAGCAAAGGAACACTCAGCATTTAAGTATTATAAAACTTAAACAGGTAATTATAAATATTAACATTTTTATTAGCAAATTTTAATTTCATGTTGACATGTCACTGTTTCAAAAGTATTTTGCATAGCATTTAATCTGCATAACAATCCAGTGGGGCAGGTATTAACATCCCCATTTACAGATTATGAAAATGTAGCCTAGCAAAGTTAAGGAACCTGCCCCGGGTAGCAAATCTAGTGGTTACTGAGACTGAAATGCTCTGTATGGTAATGGGAAACAGTACTTATTCTTTTACTCATTTGTTCAATTATCCCTCTTTCAGTCAACAAATATTAATTAAAGGCCCACCTAAAGTGAGAAAAATGAAAAGGCAAACATTATCCAGGAATCAATTAAAAGGATCTTACTCTCCTCTCTCTAAAGAAGATATAGAAATGGCTAATAAAGCACGTGAAAAGCTGCTCAACATTACTACCCATTAGGGAAGTGCAAACCAAAATCACAATGCAATACCACCTCAAACCCATTAGGATGGCTATGCTTAAAATAAACAAACAAAAAACAGAAAAAATACCAAATGTTCACGAGGATGTGGAGAAATTGGGACCCTTGTGCATTGCTGGTAGAAATGTAAAACAGTGAAGTCTCTAGAAAACATTATGTCAGTCCCTCAAATAATTAAACATTGAATTACGATATGGTCCAGCAATCCTATTTCTGGGGATATACCCAAAATACTTGAAAGCAGGGACTAGAACAGATACTTGTACACCCATGTTCACAGCAACATTATTCACAATAGACAAAAGGTAAAAATAGCCCAAATATGTACCAACAGATGAACTGACAAACAAGAGAATATTATTCAGCTTTAAAAAGGAAGGAAATTCTGACAGATGCTACAACATGGATGAACCTTGAAGACACTGTGCTAAATGAATAATCCAGACATAAAAGGCCAAATATTGTAGGAGTCCACTTATAATGAGGTATCTTGAATAGATAAGTCATAGAGACAAAAAAGTAGAATAGTAGTTATATCAGGGGCTAGGGGTATGGGAAAATCAGAAGTTACTGTTTAATGGGTATGGACTTTCAGATTGAAATGATGAAGTAGTTCTGGAGATGAGTAGTGGTGATGGTAGTACAACACGTGAATGTACTTAATGCCATGGAACTGTACCCTTAAAAATGGTTAAAATGGCAAATTTTATGCCATGTATATTTTACTACAATAAAAATAAATATATGTAAGATTAATAAAAACTAGCAAGTTTTGGGTCACAATCAAAAATTTAAAAATAAATTTAAAAGCAGAAAATAAATACTTAAGCCATTACTCCAACAAAGTAAGATGAGAAATTAATATAATGAAAAAGCCAAATGTTTTCTCTCTTGAGTATGAACTAAGAAATGTTGGATTCAAGGACAGTGGACAGAGCAGAAAGCCATATTAAAATGGTGGGAGTGAAAGAACAGCTATTGAACCGTAAGAGAGCTGGCTTCTCTTGGCTTCAGCTGTCCTGCCAGCCAGGCTGAGACTTCCTGGGCAGGAGATAAGAGAATTCCTTTCCTAGGTGGTCAAAGAGACCAAGGGAATTTTGGGGGTAATAGAACTGTCTTGTGTCCTGATGGTGGTGGTGGTTAAAACTCAGAACTGTATAACTCAAATATAGTCAAATTTACTGCATGTTATTTTTATAAATTAAAAAGTAAAAAATAAAATCACATACGAAAAAAGCATCTTGTTCAACAACTCTGACTTATAATTCTTAAACATTTTGACCTTCCTTCCCAAGAAAAAATCAGGAATAGTGGGATTTCTAACACTGTAAATTATAAAGATTTTAAAAAACACTGCAACATTTAGACTTGATCTTTTTTTTCTGGCTTTGCTTTTTTTTTTTTAATTGGAGTATAATTGCTTTACAATGTTGTGCTAGTTTCTGCTGTACAATGAAGTGAATCAGCTGTATGTGTACATATTACCCCCTCCCTCTTGGACCTCCCTCCCACCACCCCATCCCACCCATCTAGGTCATGACAGAGCACTGAGCTGTATCTCTAATATGTCCATATATGTATAAAGAATGAATACTAAATGGTATAAGTGTGCAGGAGAGCAGGTAGCCAGAGGTCACCACCCATGATCTGAGATAACAAGACTATAAAATACTGATAGTAGACTATTAAACAAACAAAGTGAAAAGTAATTCTCTCCATTTCAGCTGATGCTAAGAAACCAATTGTGCAGTTCTTTCTTAGTATAAAATTAAAGAGCTGTGTTTCCACCTCTATGTTGTTCTTTTCCAAGAGAGCTCACACTTTTTTCCTAATCTCTGGAGAGTGGGTGAAAATCAGACTGTTATTAGTGTTATGGTCACAATGAAAGCTTCCATCATTGATGTGTTCATGGCATTATTGGCTTTATTAATAGAGAAGATGTATTATGGATGAAAATATCTCTAAGCTAGTATCTTCTAAGAACATTTAGAATGTAATCAAATCTATTTGGGTGGGGAAAAAAAGGCCCAGATATATTTTCCTCTGATAGCCTCAATCCTTGCCATTTGGTATTCCCAATTAAAACTCTTCACTCATCTGCTCATATCTGGATTGCTATTATAATTGTTTAACTAATAAGAAAATAGTTCTAAAGGAGATAGTACCTCCATTTTTCACAATTGTGGGAGAATAAAAAAGTAGCTAGAGTCCCAGATTTTGGTGAACAAGAAAGAGGAGGGAAAAACTGAAGAATAGAGAAAAGGGGAAGACTCGTAGAGAAGGATTAACAGAGGGGGCAACTAAAAATGTAGAGAGGAAAAGTTAAAGAAAGAGGGGAAAAAAGGAAGACATAAAAGTAAAAGAGAGAGAGAGAAAAAGATTTTCAATAGGAACAGAGGTAGATTTTTAGAAGTAGCCTCCTGTTTTTAAATCTTTAGCATCCTTAAGGATTAAAAAGTTTACCGTGCCCAACCAGTTGGCTGTGTAATTCAAAATAACACAGCATTCCGATTACTGCTATGAAGCTGTTTTATGTCAAATTGTTACTTATTTATTTATTTCCACATAGCCCTTCTTTTCCTGGGTGTAAGCATGTTGTTAGGTTGTCTATCGGATGGTCTAGCCCTGGTCTGACCTGCTCAGCTTCCTTCTCCTTCCATGGAGATATAAGGGGAATAATGAAACTTCCAATCTCTTGCCTAATTAGATCTTCAGTGCTAGCTTGACTATTTTCAGGTTTCTAAAGCATTTCTTTTGAATGCCTCAGGCCAATGGTTACTTCAGCACCCTTCTCTCATATTTTCTTTGACAGTACATGAATAAATGTATCAGGAATCAGAGAAGTCCACTTGTAAGGTGCAAAGACTCCTTCTGGGGATTTCTGAGGCTTGTGGTTACTTTCATAGTGCTTTGTTTCATTTCCCCCCTTCTTCCATGATATATAGGTAGAACAGCTATACTTATCTGTATTTTAAAAACAAGAAAACTCGAGAGCTGGCAAGATTAAATGACTTGAGACCAGACTCACATATCACTTCAGAAGCAGGTTGAGAGCAGGACCCTTATTTGTTAATCCCCTATTTGCTGAACAGTTTGGGAAGTTAGAGGGATCATGATATACCAACTGCTTTGCATGCCTTTATTACGCCCTAACCATCCAGCCCTGCTGTAAAACTCTCCCCATTATAACAAAACACTGTAACTTTCCAATAACATACAGCTTTCCCTTCAAAGGGAAAAGTTTGTTCCATTCACAAATAATTGTCAATGTCATAAAAGCAAAGATGCGCTAGTAACTCTTATGGAACGGAAAGAAATAGGGAGATACATTCTTTTCATTTTTAGGAAGAATTGAAACAACTTTTGTGTAGTCTTACATGTAGAACAAAGGTTTTTATATTGAAAGGATATTTTACTTTCATAAAGACTTTCGGCTTGCATTAAACATGGGGGAATGGCTCTCAAAGAGTGTATTCAACCCCAAATTAAATTGAGATGGATTTCTCAATTTGCCATACACCTCTTTACTATAGAATATAATTGCTATATCTTAGAAAAATACTTGCTAACTTGAAATATGGAAGAATTTATTAGGCTCATTTCTGACAGGGGAGGAATCCCTGAATACAGGATATAATGACAAGGATGATAGCAGCTAATGATGGCTGAATGCTTATGCTATACTAAGCATATTGTACATACTATCTCATTTAATCCTCACAACAGCTTTATCATGTAGGAACAAAATTATCACATTTGACAAGGGAAGAAACTGAGACTCAGAGGTATTCAGGAGAGCTCAAGCTCATAACTCATCATACAATAAGTTCCATTTAAATATTATTTATTTGTAAGATTTACTTTAAGACAATTAAAAACAATGTTTTAATGTTTTTTACAAATTGACAAACATGCTTTAAAGAAAGGAAAAAAAGCATAAGTCATCAGGTCATCTGATGGATTACTGTACTACTATACCAATAAACTACTAGATGGTTACAGTGCAAAGACTGAGCCTATGAAAACTATATATTTTATAGTTTCATACTGCATTTAATGCTAGCTTGGGTCTAAGGTGACACTAAAACATCCAAACTTAAAATTCCCCTGGAAAGAAACCAGATGCAAGATGAATCAAATCAAGATGAGAATAAAAATGAAGAACTTTTAAGGGCCTTTGCTTTTTTTTTTTTTATTGTTTAGTTAAGTGTCATGGCTTATCTTCTATACGTTAACCAAATGTTTCAACTGTACTATTTCTAACAATTTAAGATTCCTTGAAAAACTGAAGAACTAAATTCAGGGGAAAGCTAGTCATCTGTACGAGCTGTATAGACTAGAGCACAGTATAGTAGAGCACAGTACAGTCAAATTTCAGATGGAAACTTATCTTAAAGTGACTATTATAGATGGAGGGACAATATTTTCTGCAGTTCTGCCTCATTCCAAAAAGGAAGTAATTGTAATTTTAACTATCAAGATTACTTTTTTCATTTTACATTGAAGAAGTTCTAGAATGGCAAAAGCAAGAGAACATTGTTGCAATTTCCCTGTTGGAGGTATCAATTCTGCTGGCCCAATGCTCATTGTACCAAATCATTGGGGAGCATACTTTGAGTCTGTTCCTCCATTTCTTCCTGTCTCCTTCCTTTATCCAAGAAGCCGCTGGGTAAGAAAAGGGGGTATGGCATTAAGGGAAAGGTCAGGATTAAGAAAGATGGAGTGATTAAGGATTCCTTTCCCTCCTCCCCTTTCTTTTCATGCCATAAGTTTGGCAGGACAATACTGAGAAACTTCCACAGGAAACAGCAAATCTGAAATATGCTGGGCTGGCTTAAGCTTTTTATCTGAAGGAATCGAATAGGGCTCTATTTTCAAGTCTTGCAAAGTCACCTGCCAACCAAATGTAGCTCAAAATTGTAACATGGTTTTTCTCCTTGGTCTTTCTCTCAGAACATTTCATTCATCACTGCAAAATCTTATCTGCATGATTATATAATCAACTTTTGAATACTATCTTTCTTCTAAGAAGCAAATAAAATATCAACAAGACTTGTAAACAATCTCACTCTGAACCTTTTATGAACAAATAGATATGAAACAGCACACTTCTCTGTTGTTTTGTTTTCTGAATTCCTTGATCTTTCAATAGCTTTTCACAAAAGAATTAATTCACAGAGCACAATCAGTGAACTCAGCAAAATGAAAGCAATTCAGAAGGTTGCCATTGTTACTAATATGCAAATCCTATCTATTGTTTTATTCATCCTTAATTTAAGTCTAAATGCAAAAATAGCAATTTTTCTCCCCTCTTTTTACACAAAACAACTTAAAAGTAATATATATGAATACATGCATTTAAATATTTGTAAGGATACCATGGAAAAATAGGAAGAAGCTAGATTTAGCTTTCAGCTGCTAGGATTCCAGGCACACTTCTGTTAATATCTGATTTAGCCAGGTCACTACTTAAAGTCTAAATTGCCTCATCAATAAAATTCAAGAGTTGGAATAGAAGAATGATTTTTAAATTTTATCTTAGCAGCAGAATCTTTTATTCAAACAATCTCAGCCAGTAGAACTCAATCTATAAAACAAATAAAAGTGAATGGTACTGTTTGGTGGCGATTGGAGCCACTTGGACTCCTGTGAACAGTTTGAAACAACTGCTTTTAAAGGTCTCTGAGGTCCTTTTTATTTCAAATAGACTTGTTAGGAGAGGAGGTTGTATGACTTTCTTCAAATTCTATTCCACTTTCACACTCCATTCATTCTCTTAAATTTCAAGCTCCTTTATGATCCATCAAGGATTCTTAACTAATTCATCTTTGCATTCCTTATGATGCTTAGCTTAGTCACTTACAAAGAATAAGAATTTGCTGAGTAAATAAAATTTCTGGGATACTATGGGGTTTACAAAATAATTCGCTTCCACATTAAAGTTTGAAAACATAGGAACTATTTCCTTAAAGGAAGTAATTAAAAGTTTATAAATTTTCTCAAATTTCTATGAGAAACAGTTTAGCTCTACAATAAAGGAGTAGAATAAGAGGTAAGATGTCTTAGTGTATATTCTACTAATATATTTAGAAGAAGAGTATGTTTTGAAGGGTTATACCAGAAACTATTTCATATAAAATAATATTTTATATTATTTATTTTAAAATGTGTTATTACATTAAAAGCATCTATGTAAATAACTTATTTTAAACTTTATAAGCTCTTCATTTAGAATAGTTGCTGGCAGCTCATAGAGACAATTAATTTGCATTACATCCAAGGAAAAATAGGACTTGACAGGAGGCATTATTTTCATTTTATAGATATAAATATTGAGATAAAGAGTGAGAAATAGCAAAATTTAGAACACTATACTCCTAAGTAACTACTCGGGCTTTTCTTTTTTTTTTTTTTGGATAATTAAACTCATTGCCTCCTATAGATTCTTGTGATGGGCCTTAAAATTATACCACACAGGGGAAAAAAATTGTTTCCTTATGAATAAGACAATGTGCCTCAATTTTACTAACTTGCTTTAGATGCTGAACTGCAAAATAAATCCACATAAGAAAAGTCTGCCAAGTCCTCACTTGCAAGACTGCCTTTAAGCCATAAAAAATAGTTTTAATACCAGCTAATAACATTTATTAATCAACTAATAATACCAAGCATTTATTATTACCTAGGACATAGTATTTCATAAATTGTAATTAATACTTTTATTGCTCTAAGAACTTGATGTATATTATCTCATTTAATTCTCACAATAAGATATCATTTATATCCATAAATTACAGACAAGAAAACTATGGCATGGAGAGGTTAGGTAACTTGCCCCGAATCACAGAGCTAGTAAATAGCAGAACCACAATTTAAGGCACAGATGGCTGCAAGTACCATCCTTTTAACCATTACATTTTACTGGCTCTCGCTAAATAACAGTGCCTCTTAAAATATTAATCTAAAGATAATGTCTTAATTTAATAATAAAATTTCTTGCTTTAGTCTATGTTCTTTTCCTTCTAATTATCCCCTGCTGAGAGACTAAGTTTTCCTGTATATAATTAATTAACTATGAAGACTTCAGCCCTAGGTTTATCAGTTATATGTAATATAATTTACATATTCCAGCTGCATGCTTTGAGACGTAGCCATACAAATAATGGATAATATTCGTGGATAATATTCAACAGTTTTCTGGTACCACAACCAGAGTTTGTTTCTCTTAAGGAGCATCTGTCTTCATTTGGGTTCTTTAGGCTCAAGATTCTTATTGGTTCTATTAAGGTGATAACTTTTACTTACGTAGAATTTTACTCCTAAGATTGAATTTGTCTTCGTAAGACATTCCTTGAATAAATTAAAGGATACTAGTAATATAAACTAAACCGACAATTAGGTTGAATGACAAATTTCTAATATAAATACAATCTGTGAATCTGAAGAATATTAGTTTCTCTCCCTTCTTATATATAACCAAGACTAGAGAACTGAGTAGTTCTGTTTTTCTTGATAAAAATGAAAAACCTGTATACTTTAAAAATTACAATAAACTGGTATTGTTCCTAGGATTGCATCTACTGTTGGCCTTGAGCCTAGCAATCCTTTTATGTACAGCAATTAGCCTAGAAACATTTTAGAGTAACCTAACCATGTTTTGATTAAGAGAACACAGAATGCCATTGAGGAATGGGCATGAACTTGTGACCAGGAAACCTGGCACTGATAAATAGTTTATATTACTTTAGTGCAGGCAATGGGAGAACTTCAAATACAATTTTAAACTTTACCATTTGATTGGTAATTACGATAAAAATGGGTAGTGTGGAAAAGCACACGTGTACTGATGTTTCTGTTAGCATGTAATGAGACAACATGAAGCCGCTGGAAACAAGGAAATACAGAAATAGCATGAAAAAGACACTGCTGGTACCGTCTCCATTGCCCAAATGTCAAACAGCTCCCAGGAACCCTAGGGGTGGTAATAACTATGGAAGAAGTTCCTACTAGGTTTTTCCTTAAAGGAGATTCTTGAACACTTCTGGGTTCTGACTCTAGCCCATATGGGCCTGGAAAAGTCAGAGAAAATGTTGGCCGCACTTTTTCAGGCCTATTTGCATATGTTCTTTAGTATGCAGAATGTCTCTGTATATAATTTAATTGTTGTTGGGGTTTTTTTTTGCCTCTATTAATACATATGCAAATGACTCACACTTGCAGCTGTGCTGTCTTAATCATATGTGTGCTTCTGTCTGTCTGCCCTGCAGGCTCAGGGTCGAAGAGAGAGGAAAAGAGGGAATTCATTCTTTTAACCTGCAAGAAAACTCACTCATGCAGACAGAAGTCTGAGAGCAAACAACACACCAGGGTTGCAGCTGAAACGTTGAGCAGTTGATCATTTTTCACCCTGTATGGAAATGACTGTGACCTAAGAGTTAAACTGAATAGTAGAGTGTCTAGGTAGGTAAAGATGAATACTTTACAGGTATTCATCCTTGTAAGTAACTCCTTCAATAAGAAGGTAAAAAGCCTCATATCTAGACCTCTCCACATGGTTATTTCTTCGTTATTGATTTTCTAGGGGTTTCTCTTGGTCAGACGCATAAAGCCATGCTCACCTACAAGGCTCTGGGAAATATGAAACATTTATCTGTGTCCTGTCATAATTATTGACCTCCTTCAGAGAAAGGCAGGAGGCTGATAAACTTCATTTTTCATCTACATCTACCTTGATGTTACTCTCCATCAGATAGAAACTGAAGCCCTTTCCACTATGACTTCCACGTACCTTTGATAGCTAGGAAAAATGATTGATTTTAGTTGATATTTTGTATGAGTCATTCTCTCCTGTGATCACATGTCACCTATCATATTCTCTATCCCAGAGGATTCATGTTATTGATATTACTGGTTGTTGGAACTGTAGCCCTATGTGATTTCATTTATGACAATTTGCAATTTTTAGTCTTTATTCCAAAAATGTTATTATGCATTTTAAAAATAATCCTACTAAAATCAGTAAAAGGTGAATTAATTCAATAAAAATTCTTGAATGAAAGCTACTTGCTTAGTTGAGTAAAATATGACCATCCAAAAAGAATTTCAATCTTTTTTTCCCCTGCTTATCACTATTAATCATTGGTTGGAGTCGACATTTTTGGCTTCCTATAGGTAGAACAGGTGGCAACCATCTTTTGGCCAACACAAATACAGTATTTATAAAGTGAGAAATAAGTGGATAAATATTTCCTTTTAATTTCCAATCTTAGAAGCCTTGTTAAAAAACAGAAATAGGATACACTGCAAATCTTACTATTAAAAAGTTCACGATGCCCATTAAGTAAAATGCAAATTAATGACAATGAATATGAGAAATAAATGTTAGATGGACTGCTGCCATCATTTGGTTTCATTAATTAGAAACAGACAATTTGCTTAGCTGATTTTATCTAGTCACAAATATCCAAAAGATTCAAAGTGTAAGTTATTTTGCTTAAATAATTAGACTCACTTCTTCATATTGCAATGAAGCTAGATTAGTTGTCTGTATAAGTTAATCTCCCTCCTTTAAAAAGAGACAATATTAGGAGAACATATATCAAAAGGCATCCTTGGCTCTTGGAAGAAAAATAAGTAGTCTGAAGAGGAAGGGGAAAGAAAAAAGAGAAGAGGAGGAAAAAAGAGAAGGGGGTAAACAGTATATGAGATTGCTAATTGGCTAGTTACTAGTATTTTGATAATATACCTTTCCATTATTTAGAAATAATTTCCTTTAGTGTTGTATTGGCAAGGTGAGTCATACTGAGTCAAAAGCACCTCTATCAATTCATAGTCTCATCTATGCCTGTACATCCGTTAACAAACAACACAGGAATAAACTAATGTTGAAATGTTTGGTCTTTTTTTTTTTTTTTTGCAAATTATAACTTTAAAGGAATTACACAAACTGTAATAAATGCTAAAACACACTCTTTATGCAGCAGCCCAAGGTTACAAATAAGATAAAGGGAAGAAGGAACAGAAGAGATAGAGCTACAGATTTCTCATATACTAAGAATCTTTTAATAAGGGTTAAAAATATAATGTTCCCTGGTATTTAAATTAATATCATTTTTTCCAGAAATTAATCATACACTGCTTTGTTATTTTATTAAAAATGATTATGACCATTAGCTCATGATAGTTTCTTCATTTTATTCCTATGTACTGAGCACCAGCTACTTGCTAGGCATTCCCCCCCCACCCCAGCACGTGGGATACATTATGATACATTATTGGACAACAACAACAACAAAATGACACTCCCTGCTCTGGTGGAGTTTAGAGAATATTTGAAACAGGCAGACAATAAATAAGGAACATAATATGTAAGTTACACAGTATGTTTGAAGATGACTAGTGCTATAGAAAAAAAGCAGAATAAGGGAAATAAGAAGTGTGGTACCTCTGGGAGGGTTATTTTATGATTTCAAGTGGTTAGTTAGACTAAGTCTAGGAGAGATGACATTAGAGCAAATTCTTGAATGAGGTGAATTAGCCTTCCAGGCAGAGGAACAGGTCATGCCAAACTCTAAGGTGGGAGCATACTTCAGCAAGTCAAGGGACAGAAAAGAGTCTAGTGTAGTCGCAGCACACTGAACGAGGTAGTGTGGAGCAGACCTATCATAAACATAATTTTAAAATACTGCAGTGCCAAACATGGTACCAGGCACGTAGTGTTTTCATAAGGATGAAAATTAATTTATATAAGAAATTAATCATTAATATTCAGCTTAATTCCACTACTTCAAAGAAGAGTAGCTAGTTAACAAACAAAACTAGATAATTTATTTTAAGCGTAATCTTTCTTTTTTTTTTTTTTTTTTGCGGTACACGGATCTCTCACTGTTGTGGCCTCTCCCGTTGCGGAGCACAGGCTCCAGACACGCAGGCTCAGCGGCCATGGCTCACGGGCCCAGCCGCTCCGCGGCATGTGGGATCTTCCCGGACCGGGGCACGAACCCGTGTCCCCTGCATCGGCAGGTGGACTCTCAACCACTGCGCCACCAGGGAAGCCCCTTAAGTGTAATCTTAAGATTCATTTTTCACCCTTTCATTTAATGGGTATTTACTGAGTTCATTAAATATTTCAAGCATTGGTTAAGTGCAAACGATGGCGAGTCAGTAATTTCATAGATTTTGCCATCTGGTAGAAGCCAGAAAGTAGGATTTAAAACATATTCTATAAGTGCTATGAGAGGGGAAATACAGTGTGCTCCCAGCATATATAAGACCTACATTAATCAAGACTTGGGGACAATGAAGACTTCCCTGAAAAAGTGAGGTTTTGACTTGCAACCTCAGGGATAAGTAGGAGTCTGCTTGGTAAAAAAAAAAGGTGGGTAATAGGGTTCCTGAAAGAGAAAACATCACGTGTAAAGATCCGGAGGGGAGAGTGAACTTGAAAACACCAAGGTGTAATTTAAGGTATTTAAGTAGGAGAAGGACATGGTCAGATTTTCTAAAATCTTAAAGATCATTCTGACAAACATATAGTAGAGAGTACACTGAAGGGGCAAGATGAAGAAAGAAAGGGCAGTTCAGGGCTACTGTGGTAAATTATGGAAGCAATGAGGGTAGCCTGACCCACTGAGTGACAGTATCGGGCAAAGGAACAGATGGATTTTTGATGTATTTAGTAGGTAGAATGAATAGATAGATAATGAATGAATAGGTCCAGAAGAAGAGGGAAGAAGAGAAGTTGAACATAGTGCTCATGGTTTCTGGGGTTAAGCCATTTGCTAAGACCAGAAGATGAACAGGTCTGGGGACAAGGAAGAGAACTGGTGAGGCCCATCTTGTAGTCAGTTTATCGTGCATGTAACGTCTGTATTTCCTCTTGGTAGCCAACAAATAGTTGGCTATGTGGATCTGAAGCTCAAGAAAGACTTAAAAGCTCAGAGGAGACAAGGACAGATATTTTGTTATAAAAGAAAGAAATAAAATGGTGCCTGGGCACAACATGTTAATTTGTATGTTTTATATACATAATCCAGATTAAGCCATTTTCTCTATATAAATAAAAAATAAATATTTGACAATGCTTAGACTATTTTAACTGCTCCTAAAAGTATACAGAGTAAGGTGATTTTTTTAATGTACTTTTTTTGCATAGTAAGTATTTTATTATTTTATCCAGGAACATGAAGTGATAAAGTAATAAATAGTGGTTTAATTTAAAACATGTCATTTTGGTTTTCTTTTAAGACAATTGTAATCATTATTTCTTCTTTAATAAAAGCCCTGGTTATTGGTTTTACTTAATATTATCCAAGTGTGAACAATTGCATGTAAATGATTATTTCAAAAGAAAACACAAATGGTAGGTAAACAAAGTCAACCATGAGTAGAAATATATTTATAGGGTCCTTTCTTGGATCTAGATGTTCAAAAAGAGAAGACTGAATTAACATGAATCTGTGTAAAGAGGTATGAAATAGACAATGCAGAGTGTGAAGTAGATAGCCGTCATGAATCCTGCTCTCTCCTTCAGTATTGCATATAGAGGATTTGTATTAGTACCAATTAATCAGCATTATTGTTATAATTGTATTAGCAGGTTACTAAGTTAGCAAATGTCCTAAGAAGGGCAATGTCTCCAAAGTTTAAAATAAAATCTCCTGTACTTGGAAAAGCAAGTATAATTGCTTTAAAACCATGGATTTTGGACTCTGTGATCCAGATTTCTTCTTTGTCAAATGGAGTTATTAATACATAACAAAAAGTGTTGTAATAAGAATTAAATGAGAAATCTTTGTGTGAAAGCCTTACCAGAGAACCTAGCATAAGAACCTAGGACTGCATCTCAGTAATTGAAAGAGAATCTTAGTAACTAAAAGGGACTCAAAAGTGAAGTCTACTCCAGGTATTATTAAGGGATGGAAAATGGAGATTTAGCAGTATAATTCAAAGCAGAGTATGGAGAAAATTAAAACTGGCTCATACATTATACTCCACTGAGATGAAACTTCTCAGAAGTAGGTTCACAAGATTGGGGTGAATGCTGGGTTAGCGTTAAGATAAGACTTCTGACTAGGCATTGTAGTTAGCTTTTCTCTGACCTGTCTGGGAAGGTTTGTGGAGAAGAAAAGAATTTGGATGCTATTTTAATGCAAGGGGAGGGAGAGTATTACAGGTCTACTTTGCAGCTGGGGGAAAGGTGAAGTCAAGATTAGGGATCTGTGAATACAGTGTTAGGAATAGGAGTAGGAAAGTAGGTTGGTGTAGGCACCCTAGCAAAGGTGAGAGTAAGTCCACTAAAAGAAAAGCCAGATTCTCTGCCATGACATGCATTTGGAATATGTGTTTGGGTTTGAGTATTGTTTTCTACTCATGACCAAAAAGTCCGTGTGTGTGTGTGTGTGTGTGTGTGTGTGTGTGTGTGTGTGTGGTTATGTGTTTGTGTTTTAATAGTAGCCAATGGCTTATCATGAAAGAGTTAAGATTATTAGTTTTCTTGTTGTACCGCAGCGTTGATTTACTGAGACCCTAACAAAACTCATTTATATTAATGGGTACAATGCCACTTACACAAAATATCTTTATCCCATTTATAGATCAAATTATACTTGAGGCAAAAGCAAATATGTTTGGTGTCTTTTTTCTTGTTTTCTGATCAACAAATTGTTTTGTATCTTTAAATTTTAACAGAATCTGATATCACATTATAAGGGCAGAAATAAAACTTAATTTGTGTCAAACAGTCTAATACTATCTTTATAGAAAAATAAGTTTGGACTGCTGCCTAACAAAGCTACCTTCTACTAGAATTCTACAATGAAACATAGGAGATGCCTCCAACTTGCCCTCGCTCCCTCTCACCACTAATCCAATGGTGAAAGGAAATGAGAATGTCTAATTTGTTTTGAGAACTGACAGCTTAGATCTCTAAACCTCCTATTTTCCACATTCAAATCTATTGCTGGATATTCTTCCCTCTTCCTTTAATCCCACTACTCTTTTTGGTTTTACTTATTATAGCCACTTCTCTGTATTGTAGTTATTTCTCAGATTTCAAAAGCTAACAAATGTTGTTACTTTTATTGTCCCCATGGCTCCAACAGGTTATTTCCAAGGTTATTTCCAGCTCAAAGAAACAGACACTAACACTGTAGCTTTCGGAGAAAAGGCAGAATAGGAATGAGTGTGATTAACCTCTGTAGAACACAGTATGTCTCAGTTCCTCCTGTGAGACTCAACTGGTGTCTCAGAACCCCACCAGGTCTGACAACTCTCTGTGCTGACCAGATGTAACTGTCTCTTGATGCTACAATTTAAACTATATTTTCCTTATAGGCTAGGGTCATCTGTCATGACAATGCACTTTCATGAATACAACTTAATTTTATCAAGCATGAGTGCTTTATACTTGGCTTTAACAGCATACTGCATCTTTCAGGCAAAGGAAAATATAAAACTTCTCACAAGGGGAGATTAATCCTATTATTGGATGATTTGTTATTCCCATTACCTGTGTAACTATAAAGTCCATAACAACAGAAACTAGGGTAGTAGGATGCTGATTCAAAGATTTAAACAGTTAATGAAAGATAACTTTAATATAATCTAATTGATATTCGTTCCAACTCCAGAGACAAAATTTCTAAAATCACTTGGACATCTGGTAAAGTTAGCACTGACATTCACGGATATATGGGAATATGTCTTCTGCCGAGCTAAAAAAGGTCTTAATTAGGATGTCTGGATAAAGTTGTGCTCATTTAGGCACCTGCTTATTTGGTCTACTTATCCTTGCTTATCCAACTGAGCTGGCGTTAGCAGGAGAATAAAGAGTGCTTCAAAAACACTGGGCATCTTGAACAATTTTAAATGTAATTTTTGTAAGCTATCTTGATCCATAAGTATCTGAATATCTTTTGTAGTTTTTTTGTTCTTTTTATCTTGGTGAGGACCATTCTGTGATGAAATTATGGCATACAGTAATCAAAGCAAAACTACAGCTCATTTTGTTAAATCATACCAGGCAATAAAAAAATTACAATAAACTGTCTTTAGTACAGAAAACAGGGCTAAAAATTAAAAGAACCAACTTTGGGTTAAGAATCAGTAGACATAAATTCAAAAACAAAAAAATGTGAGACAAATATCACTAGTCAGTTTTATTTTGCGTTAACACGATAATAGTTGTTTTCGATATTTACTTAACCTTTGTCTCTGGTGTATTGTTTCCCGACTTACCTGCAGTTGGAGTGGGCCTAAGCCTGGTGTTGCTGCAGCAGCAGCTGCCATGGTAGTTGGGATCAGCTGTACAGGGTAAGGGTCACCTACGTAAGAGAATAATAGAGGCGTCAGCACCTTTTATCTACTCTCCACCTGCAAATTAAACTCATGCATTCACTCTTTCCAAAAGCCTTCTTTTGTGTGCCTTGCTGAGGCCTAATGAAAAGCTCTATTGTGCAGCTTTTTACTAACACTCTTTTCACAATTCTGGCTGAGAGAGGAATGTGAATAAAAGGCACAAGCAATTAAGGCGGAAACCTCATCCTTTTTTCATGATGTATTTAGGAAAATGGGAGGAAAGAGTGCGCATTGATCAGAGGGCTGCACTTTATAACACACACACACACACACACACACACACAGGCACACCTGATAATCTTGATATGAGCATACCAACTCCTCAGCAAATATATAATGTTATTATAAAAGGAACTTAACTAAACTTAATTCTATTTTAACAAAGTAAACTCTAAAGATTTAGGCCAAGTAGCTTATCTTTTTAATGCTATGTTACAGTCTTGATTCAAATAACCTGTGGACAAATTCATCATAAAGAAAACATTTAATGCATTTTTAAAAGTTATATAAAATATTGGTATCTCTATTATTCCAGAGACAAATGTTTAAAAATATATACTATAAGGAAAGCAGAAAATAGATGGTTTTTCCCCAAGGGATTTCTCTTTGTGGGAATATCTAAAAAACTAAAATTTTAGTAATTTAAAATTAAACTTTTAATATAGATGATCTATAAAAATATAGAGAGACACACAAACATATATTCACATATAGAAGATTATAATGTACGTTTTTGATGTGAATAAAGAATTTTTTCCTCTTAGTAAAGACGTACCTCAGACTTTTTGCACAGAGCCCAGTGATATGCTAACAGATATGAACACTGTTAGTTGTTTGAAATATAACCATAGCAAAACTGTAAAATAACTATTGATATAAGAACAATTTTCTAATATACGAAGCTTTGTGTAGAATTATAATTTGTGAAAAGCTTGTTGAATGTCAAATGTATGGAAATATAACTGAAAACAATAGTTAATATATTCATTCAAAAATATTTACAGAGGGATCCCCTGCGCTCGAGAGGCCCGCGCTGCCATGGCCACCTGTGGAAGCAGCGAGTTGCGACCAAAGCTCCCTGGCCACAAAGGGCCCTGGGCCTCCGGGTCCTAGCGTCACACCAACTCTGCTGTTTCTCAATAAGCAAAACGTGGTCCCAGCACTATTGTTGAAAATACTACTCTTTTCCACACTGAATAGTCTTGGCACCCTTGTCAAAAATCAATTGATCAGAGGACCTTCAAGATGGCGGAGGAGTAAGACGTGGAGATCACCTTCCTCGCCACAAATACATCAAAAATATATCTAAACGTGGAACAAGTCCTACAGAACACCTACTGAACGCTGGCATACGACCTCAGACGTCCCAAAAGGCAAGAAACTCCCCACGTACCTGGGTAGGGCAAAAGAAAAAAGAATAAACAGGGACGGGACCTGCACCAGTGGGAGGGAGCCGTGAAGGAGGAAAGGTTTCCACACACTAGAAGCCACTTCGTGGGCGGAGACTGCAGGTGGCGGAGGGGGAAGCTTTGGAGTAGCGGAGGAGAGCACAGCAACAGGGGTGCGGAGGGCAAAGCGGAGAGATTCCCACACAGAGGATCGGTGCCGACCGGCACTCACCAGCCCGAGAGGCTTGTCTGCTCACCCGCCGGGGTGGGCGCGGCTGGGAGCTGAGGCTTGGGCTTCGGTCGGAGCGCAGGGAGACGACTGGGGTTGGCGGCATGAACACAGCCTGAAGGGACTAGTGCGCCACAGCTAGCCGGGAGGGAGCCCGGGAAAAAGTCTGGACCTGCTGAAGAGGCAAGAGACTTTTTCTTCCCTCTTTGTTTCCTGGTGCGCGAGGAGAGGGGATCAAAAGTGCTGCTTAAAGGAGCTCCAGAGACGGGCGCGAGCCGAGGCTAACAGCACGGACCCCAGAGACGGGCCTGGGACGCTGGGGCTGCTGCTGCTGCCACCAAGAAGCCTGTATGCAAGCACAGGTCACTATCCACACCTCCCCTTCCAGGAGACTGTGCAGCTGACCACTGCCAGGGCCCGGTGATCCAGGGACAACTTCCCCAGGAGAACACACAGCATGCCTCAGGCTGGTGCAACATCACACAGGCCTCTGCTGCCTGAAAGCTTGCCCCGCATTCCATACCCCTCCCCACCTCCAGTGCCAAATCCAAAGCTGAACTCCAGAAGCTGTGCCAACAAAGAAGAGAAAGGGAAATTTCTCCGTGCAGTCTCAGAAGCAGCGGATTAAATCTCCAAAATCAACTTGATGCACCCTACATCTGTGGAATACCTGAATAGACAATGAATCAACCCAGAATTGAGGTGGTGGATTTTGGGAACAACTGTAGGCTTGGCGTTTGCTGTAAGTGACTGACTAGTTTCTGATATTTATGTTTATCTTAGTATAGTTATTAATGCTTGTTATCATTGGTGGATTTGCTTATTGGTTTGGTTGCTCTCTTTTTTCTTAATTACTTTTAAAATGTTTTTATTTTAATAATACATTTTTTATTTTAATAACTTTTATTTTACTTATTTATTTCCTTTTTTTCTGCCTTTTCTTCTGAGCCGTGTGGCTGACAGGGCCTTGGTGCTCTGGCCGGGTGTCAGGCCTCAGCCTCTGAGGTGGGAGAGTCAGATTCAGGACACTGGACCACCAGAGACCTCCCAGCCCCACGTAATACCAAACGGCGAGAGCTCTCCCAGAGATCGCTGTCTCAACACTAAGACCCAGCTCCACTCAACAACCAGCAAGCTCCCGTGCTAGAGCCCACGCAAAACAACTAGCAAGACAGGAACACAACCCCACCCATTAGCAGAGAGGCTGCCTAAAATCATAATAAGTTCATAGACACCCCCAAACACACCACTGTACGTGGTCCTGCCCACCAAAAAGACAAGCTCCAGCCTCATCCACCAGAACACAGGTACCAGTCCCCTCCACCAGGAAGCCTACACAACCCACTGAAACAACCTTCGCCACTGGGGGCAGATATCAAAAACAACGGGAACTATGAACCTGCAACCTGCGAAAAGGAGACCCCAAACACAGTAAATTAAGCAAAATGGGAAGACAGAGAAACACACAGCAGACGAAGGAGCATGGTAAAAGAAATCAGTTAACAGCTGATCTTTCAGCAGAAACTCTGCAAGCCAGAAGGGAGTGGCAGGACATATTTAAAATGATGAAAGGGAAAAACCTACAACCAAGATTACACTAACCAGCAAGGATCTCATTCAGATTTGATGGAGAAATTAAAACCTTACAGACAAGCAAAAGCTAAGAGAATTCAGTACCACCAAACCAGCTTTACAACAAATGCTGAAGGAACTTCTCTAGGCAGGAAACACAAGAGAAGGAAAATACCTACAATAACAAACCCAAAACAATTAAGAAAATGGTAATAGGAACATACATATTGATAACTACCTTAAATGTAAATGGATTAAATGCTACAACCAAAAGACAAAGACTCATAGACTGGCTGAATGGATACAAAAAAAAAAAAGACCTGTATATATGCTGTCTACAAGAGATCCACTTCAGACCTAGGGACATATACAAACTGAAATTGAGGGGATGCTAAAAGATGTTCCATGCAAATGGAAACCAAAAGAAAGCTGGAGTAGGAATTATCATATCAGACAGAATAGACTTTAAAATAAAGACTATTACAAGACACAAAGAAGGACACTACATAATGATCAAAGGACCAATCCAAGAAGAAGATATAACAATTGTAAATATTTATGCACCCGGGCTTCCCTGGTGGCGCAGTGGTTGAGAGTCCGCCTGCCGATGCAATGGACACAGGTTCTTGCCCTGGTCCAGAAAGATCCCATATGCTGTGGAGCGGCTGGGCCCGTGAGCCATGGCCACTGAGCCTGTGCGTCCAGAACCTGTGCTCCACAACGGGAGAGGCCACAATAGTGAGAGGCCCACGTACCACAAAAAAAAAAAAAAAAAAAATGTATGCACCCAACATAGGAACACCTCAATCCATAAGGCAAATGCTAACAGCCATAAAAGAAGAAATAAACATAACACAATAATAGTAGGGGACTTTAACACCCCATGTTCACCAGTGGACAGATCATCCAAAATGAAAATAAATAAGGAAGCACAAGCTTTAAATGACACACTAAACAGGATGGACTTAATTGATACTTATAGGACATTCCATCAAAAAAAAAACAAACAGAATACACTTTCTTCTCAAGTGCTCATGGAACACTCTCCAGGATAGATCATATCTTGGGTCACAAATCAAGCCCTGGTAAATTTAAGAAAATTGAAATTGTATCAAGTATCTTTTCCCACCACAATGCTATAAGACTAGATACCAATTACAGGAAAAAAAAACTGTAAAAAATACAAACACATGGAGGCTAAACAATACACTACTAAACAACCAAGAGATCACTGAATAAATCAAAGAGGAAATGAAAAATACCTAGAAACAAATGATAATGAAAACACGATGACCCAAAACCTACAGAATGCAGCAAAAGGAGTTCTAGAGGGAAGTTTATGGCAATACAATACTACCTCAAGAAACAAGAAACATCTCAAATAAACAACCTAACCTTATATCTAAAGCAATTACAGAAAGAGAACAAAAGAACCCCAAAGTTAGCAGAAGGAAAGAAATCATAAAGATCAGATCAGAAATAAATGAAAAAGAAATGAAGGAAACGATAGCAAAGATCAATAAAACTAAAAGCTGGTTCTTTGAGAAGATAAACAAAATGGATAAACCACTAGCCCGACTCATCAAGAAAAAAAGGGAGAAGACTCAAATCAATAGAATTAGAAATGAAAAAGGAGAAGTAACAACTGACACTGAAGAAATACAAAGGATAATGAGAAATTACTACAAGCAACTATATGCCAATAAAATGGACAACCTGGAAGAAATGAACAAATTCTTAGAAAAGCACAACCTTCCAAGACAGAACCAGGAAGAAATAGAAAATATGAATAGACCAATTACAAGCAATGAAATTGAAACTGTGATTAAAAATCTTCCAACAAACAAAAGCCCAGGACCACATGGCTTCACCAATGAATTCTATCAAACACTTAGAGAGGAGCTAACACCTATCCTTCTCAAACTCTTCCAAAATATAGCAGAGGGAGGAACACTCCAAAACTCATTCTATGAGGCCACCATCACCCTGATACCAAAACCAAAGATTTCACAAAAAAAGAAAACTACAGGCCAATATCACTGATGAACATAGATGCAAAAATCCTCAACAAAATACTAGCAAACAGAATCCAACAGCACATTAAAGGGATCATACACCATGATCAAGTGGGGTTTATTCCAGGAATGCAAGGATTCTTCAATATACGCAAATCAATCAATGTGATACACCATATTAACAAACTGAAGGAAAAAAACCATATGATCATCTCAATAGATGCAGAAAAAGCTTTTGACAAAATTCAACACCCATTTATGATAAAAACCCTCCAGAAAGTAGGCATAGAGGGAACTTACATCAACATAATAAAGCCCATATATGACAAACCCACAGCCAACATTGTTCTCAATGGTGAAAAACTGAAACCATTTCCACTAAGATCAGGAACAAGACAAGGTTGCCCACTCTCACCACTACTATTCAACGTGGTTTTGGAAGTTTTAGCCACAGCAATCAGAGAAGAAAAAGAAATAAAAGGAATCCAAATCAGAAAAGAAGAAGTAAAACTGTCACTGTTTGCAGATGACATGATAATATACATAGAGAATCCTAAAGATGCTACCAGAAAACTACTAGAGCTAATCAATGAATCTGGTAAAATAGCAGCATACAAAAATAATGCACAAAAATCTCTTGTATTCCTATACACTAATGATGAAAAATCTGAAAGAGAAATTAAGGAAACACTCCCATTTACCACAGCAAGAAAAAGAATAAAATACCTAGGAATAAACTTACCTACGGACACAAAAGAACTGTATGCAGAAAACTATAAGACACTGATGAAAGAAATTAAAGATGATACAAACAGATGGAGAGATATACCATGTCCTTGGATTGGAAGAATCAATATTGTGAAAATGACTCTACTACCCAAAGCAATCTACAATTCAATGCAATCCCCATCAAACTAGCAATGGCATTTTTCACAGAACTAGAACAAAAAGTTTCACAATTTGTTTGGAAACACAAAAGACCCTGAATAGCCAAAGCAGTCTTAAGAAAGAAAAGTGGAGCTGGAGGAATCCAGCTCCCTGACTTCAGACTATACTACAAAGCAACAGTAATCAAGACAGTATGGTAATGGCACAAAAACAGAAATACAGATGAATGGAACAGGATAGAATGCCCGTAGATAAACCCACACACATATGGTTATCTTATCTTTGATAAAGGAGGCAAGAATATACAATGGAGAAAACTCAGCGTCTTCAGTAAGTGGTGCTGGGAAAACTGGACAGCTACATTTAAAAGAATGAACACTCCTTAACACCATACACAAAAATAAACTCAAAATGGATTAAAGACCTAAATGTATTGCCCGACACTATAAAACCCTTAGAGGAAAACATAGGCAGAACACTCTATGATATAAATCACAGTAAGATCCTTTTTGAGCCACCTCCTAGAGAAATGGAAATAAAGACAAATGTAAACAAATGGTAGCTAATGAAACTTAAAATCTTTTGCATAGCAAAGGAAACCATAAACAAGACAAAAAGCCAACCCTCAGAATGGGAGAAAACATTGGCCAACGAAGCTACTGACAAAGGATTAATCTCCAAAATATACAAGCTGCTCACACAGTTCAATACCAAAAAAACAAACAACCCAATCCAAAAATGGGCTAATACCTAAACAGACATTTCTCCAAAGATATACATACTGCCATCCAACACATGAATGGATGCTCAACATCACTAATCATTAGAGAAATGCAAATCACAACCACAATGAGATATCATCTCACACCAGTCAGAATGGCCATGATCAAAAATCTACAAACAGGGCTTCCCTGGTGGCACAGTGGTTGAGAGTCCACCTGCCGATGTGGAGAACGCGGGTTTGTGCCCCGGTCTGGGAGGATCCCGCATGCCGCGGAGCGGCTGGGCCCATGAGCCATGGCCACTGGGCCTGCGCGTCCGGAGCCTGTGCTCCGCAGCAGGAGAGGCCACGACAGTGAGAGGCCCACGTACCACAAAAAAAAAAAATCTACAAACAATAAATGCTGGAGAGGGTGTGGAAAACAGGGGACACTCTTGCACTTTTGGTGGGAATGTCAGTTTATACAGCCACTATGGGGAACAGTATGGAGGTTCCTTAAAAAACTAAAAATAGAACTACCACACAAACCAGTAATCCCACTACTGGGCATATACCCTGAGAAAACCAAAATTCAAAAAGGGTCATGTACCACAGTGTTCACTGCAGCACTATTTACAATAGCTAGGACATAGAAGCAACCTAAGTGTCCATCCACAGATGAATGGATAAAGAAGATGTGGCACATATATAAATGGAACATTACTCAGCCACAAAAAGAAATGTAATTGAGTTATTTGCAGTGACGTGGATGGACCTAGAGTCTGTCATACGGAGTGAAGTAAGTCAGAAAGAAAAACAAATACCGTATCCTAACACATATATATGGAATCTAAAAGAAAAAAGTGGTTCTGAAGAACTTAGGGGAAGGACAGGAGTAAAGACGCAGATGTAGAGAAGGGACTTGAGGACCTGGGGAGGGGGAAGGGTAAGCTGGGATGAAGTGAGAGAGTGGCATGGACATATATTCACTACCAAATGTAAAACAGATAGCTAGTGGGAAGCAGCCGCCTAGCACAGGGAGATCAGCTGGGTGCTTTGTGACCAACTAGAGGGGTGGGATAGGGAGAGTAGGAGGGAGACGCAAGAGGGAGGGGATATGGGGATATATGTAGATGTATAGCTGATTCACTTTTTTATACAACAGAAACTAACACAACATTGTAAAGCAATTATACTCCAATAAAGATGTTAAAAAGAAAAAATCAATTGACCAGAAAAAAATATATATTTACTGAGTAACTGCTTTGTGTTAAACACTACTGTTGACACTAGAAATAGACTTTTTTTAAAAATAAATAAATTTATTTATTTATTCACTTATTTTTGGCTGCGCTGGGTCTTTGCTGCTGCGTGCGGTCTTTCTCTAGTTGTGGTGAGTGGGGGCTACTCTCCGTTGTGGGGCCCAGGCTTCTCATTGCAGTGGCTTCTCTTGTTGTAGAGCCTGCGCTCTAGGAGCACAGGCTTCAGTAGTTGTGGCACGCGGGCTCAGTAGTTGTGGCTCGTGGACTCTAGAGCACAGGCTCGGTAGTCATGGCACACGAGCTTAGTTGCTCCGTGGCATGTGGGATCTTCCCGGACCAGGGCTCGAACCAGTGTCCCCTGCATTGGCAGGTGGATTCTTAATCACTTGCCACCAGGGAAGCCCCCAGAAATAGAGCTTTAAAGAAGACTCATGTCAAGAGGTGTATTTACTGGAAATTTAATGAAGCTTAAGCTTTTGGGTTCTGGAAAGGGCCCCTAGCAGTGTGTTCACAGGGTCATATGTTTTTATATTTGTCAGCTCACTTAATTTTTTACTTTGTTGTGATTCTTTTCATAAATATTCTCTTTTGTACTTAATGTATATGAAGATCATATATATATATATATATATATAATTTTTGTATTTTTATTCTTAAATAGAGTCCCCAAAATTGTATGTTTCAGGCTTCAGAATACCTGAATCTACTTCTGTTGATCTGGCTTTACAGCTTAAAGAAAATTCAATGATTAGTATAAAATACAATGGCTGTTAAGATAGAGAAGTATACAGTGCTATGGACTATATTGTGGGTACCCCAAACCTAGTTTAAAAGGTCAAAGACAGCTTCTAGGATGAAGTCATGATTAAGCTGAATCTTGAATTAGATGAAAGCTAGCCAGGCAAAGAAGGGAAGCACTCCAGGAAGGAAAATAATTTTCATTAAGACTCAGAGTCAAATGGGAGTGTTACATCATAGCTCAGTCCCTGAATTGCTCAAGTGCAGAGTGCAGGTAGGGAAGTAGAGATAAATGGGGCTGGAGAGGGAATCAGGCCAGATTGTGTATGGCTTTATGTACAATGTAAAGAATCTAAACTTGATCCTACAGGATAAATGAAACCATGAACATGGAAAACAGATGGATGGAGTAAAACCACTTGGGCTAGAGGTTGGAAGCTGTAATCAATAATAAAATGAGGCAGAACTTTGTATAATAACGTAATGATGGTCCAGACTAGAGTGGTGATGTTGGAATAAAGAATGGAGAAAGTCATATGGTATTTAAGAGGTAAAACTGACAAGACTTAACGATGGTTTACATAAGAGAAGACTCAGGATGATTCCCAGGTTTTTCACTGGAACAGCTGTTTGCGGAGTGGAACTATTTGTTGGATTTGCAAACATGGATGAGAAGCAAGACTGTCAGGTTGGGCGTAGCGAGGGGGAGATGGAGGGGAAGGAACAGAGTTCTGTTTTGGACATTTTAAGTCTGAAATTACTATCAGTATCCAAGTAGAGGTGTTCACTGAGGCACTTGATAAACATGTTAGGATTTTAGGGGAGAAATCCACATAGGAGACAGAAATTTGAGAGTGGTCAGCATAGATCTGGAATTTTAGCTGTAACCATGTAGGAGTTAACTATAGATAAAAAAGAGGTCCCAGGATTGGATTATAGGATATATTAACTCTTATAGTTAGGGAGATAGGTAACTAGCAGAAAAACTGAGGAGAAATGTATATCAATTTGGTGTTCCAGAGGCCAAGAAAGATTTTCAGAAAGAATGATCAATTTTTTCAAATGCTGGATTTAGTGACACAGAACTCATCGGTGACTTCCACAAGGGCAATTTCAGCAGAATGAGTGGGTGAGAGAGCCTAGCTGGAGTGAGTGAGATCAATAGACAATGAAGAAAAGAAAGGAACTGGGTGCAGTAAGTATAGATCCTTGCTTTTCAGAGTGAAGTTCTCAGGAGCGGCACCGACATCACCTAGGAGTTTGATAGAAAGGCAACATTTCAGACTCCACCGCAAATCTAATGTGGCAGGCACACGTGAGAGTCAGTGGAACCCACACTGACTCCCACTTCCTGGTATTTATGTCCTTATGCAATTCCCTCCCCTTGTGGACTGGACCCAGTAACTACCTTCTAATGAACAGAATAAGGCAAAAGCGATGTGATGTTACTTTTGAGATAGGTTATAAAAAGACTCTGGCTCTGTCTTGCTTGCTCCCCTGCAACCCTTCCCCAGCAAGCAGTTACACTGTGAGCTGCCCTATGGAGAGGTTCACTGATGTCTTCCAGCCAACAGCAAGCACAAGTAGGAGGCCTGCCAACAACCAAAGGAGGGAGCTTGGAAGTGAATTTCTCCCCAAGTCAAGCCTAGAGATGACTACGGTTCAGGCCAACACCTTGATTGCAGGGACGTGAAAGACTCTGAGCCCGAGTGCGGCTGTGTCCAAACAAATGTTTGCTATTTTAAGCCACTAAGCTCTAGGAGACTTTGTCAAAGCAGCAAGCATATACCTTCTGAATTAGAATTTAAATTTTAACAAGATTCCCAGACTATTTGTATGCATTTGAGAAGTGCTAAAACAGACAAGTTCAGTGAGGCATTTTGCAGTTATCTATTGGAGGATGTGTGATAAAGAGAACTACTTAAAAGGTTCACATTTGTAAAAATTATAGCATGCTTATATGCTACTGAGAAAGATCGAGTAAATAGGAAAATATTGATGTTACCTGACAAGGCTTTACTTATCATTTGGAATTTTTAATATTTAATCCAGGAAACATTATATCTGATTTTATAAAGGGAAGTTTAGATGTTTAAAAGCTGAATTTGTATTTATGCAAACTAGCTGAAATAACAAATATTATGACTATTAGAACCGACAATTTAAATACTTAAAATTGGGCTTCCCTGGTGGCACAGTGGTTGAGAGTCCGCCTGCCGATGCAGGGGACACGGGTTCGTGCCCCGATCCCGGAAGATCCCACATGCCGCGGAGCGGCTGGGCCCGCGAGCCATGGCCGCGGAGCCTGTGTGTCCGGAGCCTGTGCTCCGCAACGGGAGAGGCCACAGCAGTGAGAGGCCCGCGTACAGCAAAAAAAAAAAATAAAAATAAAAATAAATACTTAAAATTATGTAATTCACTTATATTCCTTATTTAATGACTATAATATTAAAATAAACTAAGCAAAAGTGTAGAGGCTACAGTGCTCTTCACAGTGACAATTCATTTTATATAATTTAACTTTCCCTATTGAAAATCAATTAATAAGCACTTATATCATCTACCATGTGACTAGAATTCTGCTGGGTGTTATGCGAGATAAAAACGAAAAAACAAAACCAAACCTGGTCTCTATCTGTTTACTACAAGTCTCTCTTTTCTAATTATTTGAACTTATTTGAGTAGTATTGACCATCAGTGCTACAGGAGTTAAGGTAGAACTAATTCCAGGCTTCAATATTTAAAGAATAAAGGTGAAAATAAGAGTGAGCTTGGCCTTGAAGATTTGCAGGTGTGGGGCAGATGTTTTAGACAGGGTGAAATGTATCATAGCATGAGCGTGACATGCTGAAGGAATGGAGAGAAAACCAGCTTAACTCACAGGTTACAGAATAAAGGCAAAAGAGACAGAAATCAGGGAGCTGAGAAACTTTTCATAATCCAGACTTGAAGCTGTTTGGATGCCAAAAGGCAAGAGATATGAAATGAAGTTTTAACAAGTTTAATTAAAGAGGTTAAGTAACAGGTCTTAAAGATGACTCCGAACTCTAACCTAGGGATACAGATTTACTCATAAATTTGGATTGATGGCAAACACCCACATAGATGTTTAGGGCACTTTCCAACTATCAGCATCTAATTCTTAATAACAAATTGAGTATTATACACATATTTAGAGCTCATTAGTTAAAATCCAGACTGCTCCATAACGCTTAAAAATTGCATATGCATATTAGAATCTTATTATTTTTCATTTCCTACATTCATGAATATATAGTAATGAAATGAATATAGTTATCTTTCCTTTGGATATACATATATATGTGCATAACTATAATGTGATTCATATGCCATACTGAACATGTGTATAAACATATATGTGTACGTACATACATATACACACATAGATGAAGTAAATACTGTCATCTATTTATGCCATCTCTCAATAAACTGCACTAAAATATTACAGCAGGCTTATTTTGTTAATACCTCATGAGATACTTAGTAAAAATAAGATAATGGGAAATTCTGGTGTTTAAAGTTCAACCATGTGTGTTATGCAAATTGACTTTCAACTAGTTAAAGTAATTTCTTCTACTCTTTCCTAGGTTTTAACCATTTGAACAGTTTTTCCTTAAGGCTTTCCAAAATTAATTTGCTTCTTCTTTCAAGCCAAGTATGGAAAATTCTAGCTCAAAACTAAAATTTTTCAAAAAGTTGAAAAATATACTGAGGCAGGTTAATCAACTGTTTTCAGAATACAATCCGGCTTATAGTATCTACTGATATAAATGATATATCTAATAGTCAATAACCCCTCAGAAAGCATGTTACTTACATTAGTATTAAAGTAATGAATATTTCAATAATAATTATTTACAGTGACACTATTGAAGAGTCATTTTGGGGGGCTATATACAGAGTAAGAAAAACAACAAGGTTATGTAGGCTGAGGAAGATTGTCAAAAGCAAGTATGTTCTTATCCAGGGTCAACTTCACAAACCCTTTCACCCACTGAACTACTATAAAGGTTCTGGAAAGTTTTGTGGCATTATAAAAATTAAAACCTCCACACACACACACACACACACACACACACACAATCCCTGCCCTGGAAGAGTTCCTAATAAAGTGAGGGAGATAAACGTGTAAACCAATCCAGTGATACAATGAGCAAAGTAGAACAGTGGAGAAGGCATCATTCTGGAAACCTCCAGAAAAGGAGAACTTAACCTGGAAAGAGCATCGAGGAAGATTATTTGCTAAAGTATCTCTTAAAAAATGGCACTTCAGGGCTTCCCTAGAGGCGCAGTGGTTGAGAGTCTGCCTGCCGATGCAGAGGACGCGAGTTCGTGTCCCAGTCTGGTCAGATCCCACATGCCGCGGAGCGGCTGGGCCTGTGAGCCATGGCCACTGAGCCTGCGCGTCCGGAACCTGTTCTCCGCAACGGGAGAGGCCACAACAGTGAGAAGCCCACGTACCGCAAAAAAAAAAAAAAAAAAAAAAAAATGGCACTTCACTACCAAATTATCTTTCAGGACCCTTTTATCACCTACTTTCCATGTCTTCCAAAGTCACACAGTAAGCCTCCATCACATCATGCAACAGGATCGCCCTTATTAATCATATTCTCAGATTGGAATTGAAAACACCCTGCTCTACCACTCTAACTTCCTGGTGGAGGGAGTTCTGTAGGAGTTCATGGAGGAGTGTAAGACAAAATGGGGTTAAAGAGGACACTATATAGTTGGAACTTTCGAAGGAAGGAAGGAAGGAAGGAAGGAAGTTGTTTCGAAGGAAGTTGCTTTCTTTCACTTCATAGGCCAACAGATGAATTGGTGGGTTCCTTCTGCTTGGAAGGAGCCCCTTACCATTCATAGCACAGTGCTAGCAATGGCCATTATCTGTTATTGGCCCCTACATCCAGGGATATTTTAAAAGTCTCAGTGTATCTGATGCAGAAGGGGAATGTTAAGCTATGCAGCTAAAGAAGCAGGTAGGACACACATCTTGCAGAGCCTTGTGTTTTACTTTGAAGGCAACCTTAAGTTGCTGAAAGGTTTTAAGCAGGAATGTGACAGTCTGATTTGTGTTTTAGATCAATTTTGTGGCAAGGGATAGAATCAATTGGAAGAGGGAGAGACTGGAGACAAACAGACATGTTAAAAACTACTGCAGTAAGTCAAGAGGGAAATGATAATGGCCTAAACTAATCATAAGGGGAAGATAAGAAGGAACATATATGGGAGACAGACTTGATGGCCAATTTGATGGGAGAAAAGAGATACAGGGGGAAAAAAAAAGGAAAAAAAAAAAACCCACAGTTGGGCTTCTATTTTATTTTCAGATGTAGTTCAGGAAAAAAAATCCTTTTTTTACCCAAAGAGTTTCAACATCAATTGTTCCAACATCGATTCTGAATTATTCATTATGCTCCCACTGATGTGAAATGTGGGCAACTAATATTTGTTGACTTTTAGCACTGTTAAAATACTTTACATATGTATACACATAAATATACACACATAAATCTATGCAGATATGAATGAATATATTTACTGGTCTGTGTATAAAATCTCATTTAATCTTCATAACAATTCAGTAGGGTAGATTGTTATTCTCATTCTACAAATTAAAAATTTTCAGGATCTCACAGATAGTAAGTACTATAGTTCTTACCATTGTGGCAAGGAAAGTATTAAGTTTTAGAAAACATCCCTGACTATTTTAGAGCATAATATAAATACATATTTAAAATTTCAAAATAGATATATTCATTTTATGTTCATTCAATTAACATGTGTCAAACATTACGTGTAGGACACAAAGCAATAAAGGTACAGTCCTTGCCTGACACTTTCAGTTACAAAAATAAGACATAAATATGGAAAGTGAAATGAATCAAAGCCACATGATTAAAATCATATGAATAAGAAAGGCAGTAATTACCAAAGAAAGGAGGAATTTATTTGAGCTGAAATCAATGGAGAAAGAATCAGAGAAGGGGCTGGTCCTGAGTTAGGCTTCGAATAAAAAATAAGTAGAAAAGATGAGAGAAGTCTAAAATTACAATGCTTAGCGCACAGTAGATGTTCAATAAATATTTGCTGATAGATGTTCAATAAATAATTTGATGAATAAATAAATGGTTGAACCCAAAAGTAAGGATCAGAGAAATGAATGAACAAAATGTATTTATGAACTAGCCTGCAGTTGGACCCATGTCATAGAGTATCAAGAAATATTCAGAAGGTTAGTTAGAGTCTATTAAGTACCTCAACTGCCAAGGTAAGAATCTGTTCATTCCGTGTCCCTAAACATATGCACAAGTACCTCCTATCCTAAAAAAACAACCAACTATCTAGACTCCAATAATCCCTCTAAACACTTTCCTTAGTGTTTAGAAAGGAGTCATTTATTTACTTTCTTTCTTCTCATTTAAATTGCTGGAAACTAGTCTTCAATGATAATCTTAAATCCTTCTCCTACACTTTACTTCTCAATCCATAAACTTCCCTGGAAATAATGACCTCTGATTTGCCAAATTTGAATGAACACTGCTGTGTAACAGCTGATACTGTTAATGACTCCCTCCTTCACTAATTACATCTACACTCTCTGACTTTTCTTATAATGTGCTCTCCTGGTTCTCCTCATACCCTGTTCATGCTGACTTTATTACTTCTGCAATAGGCTGTTCTACCTTCCTTCACTCATTCCTTAGGTATTGGTATTCCTTGGAGTCTAATCCTTGGTGCTTGACTTTTCTCATTGGATTTCCTTTATCTGAATGATCTTATCCAAACTCTTGGTCCAAGTACCATATATAAACTATTCAAAATCAGGGACTGCAGCCTAGACCTCTCACACTGCTTTTGGACGGCCACCCCTCCCCCAACCCGCTGGCCATCTCTCCCATAGGAAGTTCAGTTTTCACATTTAATTTAATTCATCATCCTTCTTGCAAGACCCACTTCTACTCTTGGTATTTTGATTAATTTGGGTGACACCCAGTTACCTATGCTATAAATATGAAGTATCCTTGACTTCTCCCTCCCTTTCATTCTCTATGGCCAATCAATGACAAACTTCGTTTAACTCCCAGGTTTTCATTTCTTACTATTGGAAAACCTACGGATCAGTCTCCCAGGCTCCAGTCCTCTGCTAAAGAAATGAATTCTCTGCTTAGCTTCCAGTGGCACTCATTACAGGTACACAATAAATATTCATTGGTTGTATTTAAATTGTAATAAATATTTACTGATTACATACTGTGTGTTGAGGACTGAAAAGTCCAAAGTGAACAAGAAAAGTATGTCTTGACATGGATGAATCAATCAATGGATGGATGGATGGATAAATGCCACTATGATCTCAACCCCAAGTTATAGTCCTTCAATGGCTTTTCAGTTCCTCCAGCATAGAGGGTCTATAAATATTTCCTTGAATTGGTCTCCTCTTATGTCCTCCAACTACTCACTTATCATTTCTTGCCTTAAAGTTTACTTCGAACTGCTTAAAGGTCCATGTATACCCTAATTCCATCTCTTGTTTTCCAGCCTCCATCAGGGCTGTTTTTTTCTGCCAGGAATGTTGTTTGTGTATCCTTTTACCACAACAACTTCTTCAATTGCTTAGTTGCCCTTCATCCTTTAGGATTTGACTTCAGGGATCATCCTTCAGGGATCCTTAGGATCATCCTTTCCCACTCCAAGAAGCCTTTCCTGACACCCTCTGTCAATCTCAGATTTGAGTTCATTCTCTTTCCACTCACTTTTGTTAAAATTCTATGCATATCTCTATTACATAACATCTGTTTATATCCCATTCTCCCCAACTAGACTGTGAGCATCCTAAAGGCAGAATTTTGTCTTACTCCATCTTTAAATTCCCAGTTTCTAGCATAGTGCCTTGCCCACTTAAGGCTGTTAAATGTTTAATGACTGAATATAGGAAGCAATATTCTATTTAACAAATTTCAAACACAGGAAACCACTCTTCCCATATCAAAAGCTTAAGGCTTTACAGAAGAAACCGATTGTAAGCAAATAATTATACAAATAAGGAACAAATTAGTTTTTTTGTACAAGGTTTAATGCAAATAATAATGGTGTTTTAGATCAGCTGCCAATGATACCAAGGAAGGATAGAAAATGGAGGGCGAAAGAGAGGCCTAGAGTTTACGAAATAAGGACCTGAAGGAGGTGGTTAAAGAATCTTTTGTCACATTTTTTCACACATCAAACCATTCTTTTCTAATATTCCATAATCTATCTCTTCTGTAAATTTTGATTTTAAAAGCAATTCATATCCCCTTGGGTATTGATTTAATACCCCTTGGGTATGAAAAGTAAATAACATGAATTTCCTAAGTCTTAAAATGATTTCTATTCACTAACAAGAACCTGCTATTATGATGTCATTAAAGCACCTGAGTACGGTCAAGGTGTCTACTAAAAAAGATGTCTTATACACAAACAAAAGATAAAAACAAAATCCTTCATCACAGTGACTGTTTCCAATCACTTCAGACTTTCTGAAATCCAAGCAAGTTGAACTTTGCTTTCAAACAGCAATAAGCTCAGCTACTTCCTCTCTCACTTTAAGAGGTTAAATTTATAACAAGTCTCCTAAATCATCTTGTGGAACACCAGACGTTCAGAACAATTGATATGGTATACTTAATAAAGGTGAAGGGGTTTCTAAATGCAGAAAATCTGTAAACCCTTCCTAGATTTACTAGAATAGTATAATATGACATTAATATTTGAATTTTTTATGAGAAATGCTAACATTGTGTAGTAACTCTCATAAAATAAGTAATGAATATAAATATTTCATGGATTTTATTTGAGAAAGTAGAATTAATAAATTATCTCTTGTTTGACTATACAGCTATTTTAAAAGAAGATATTTTTAGGAGATTTTTAGTTCTTAACTGCTTTGTCATAGGCTAAATTTTTCAGTAAGAGACTTTTTTAAAATAAAAAACTTTTTTTGTCTTCTTAATGTAGCAATGCAAATGAAAACTTTACCCTACTGGAATTCCCTGGTGGTGCAGTGGTTAAGAATCTGCATGCCAATGCAGGGGACACGGGTTCGATCCCTGGTCCGGGTAGATCCCACATGCCACGGAGCAACTAAGCCCATGTGTCACAACTACTGAGCCTGCACTCTAGAGCCCGCAAGCCACAACTACTGAGTCTGCATGTCACAACCACTGAGTCCGCGTGCCGCAACTACTGAAGCCCACACGCCTAGATCCCACGCTCTGCAACAAGGGAAGCCACCACAATGAGAAGCACGCACACCACAACAAAGAGTAGCCCTCGCTCACCGCAGCTAGAGAAAGCCTGCGCGCAGCAATGGGCAACGCAGACCCAACACAGCCAAAAATAAATAAATTAATTAATTTAAAAAACAAGCAACAAAAAAACCCAACTTTACCCTACTTAATTTAATAGTTACCTTGTTGGCTAGTTTAGTAAGAGATTAATTTATAAACTCTTTAAGAAACATCTTTCAAAGTGGGAAGACGCTTCTGCATATAAAAAATACAGCATTCTTTCTTCACCTCTTTGCCCATAAATCTAAGGAATTCTAGCACAAATGAAAATTCCTGAATTAATTATCTAAGAAATCTGAGTATCCCTGAAAAGGTGACAATAAATCAAACAAGTTTCCTTTTCCTTCTGTATTCCAGCATTACGACCAAGGCATCATTTAATTATTGCATAATAACTCATTTTAAGCTGCTCAAAGAGAATCATTAATTAAGGAACTGCTTCTATATGTACATCTATATCAGAGTACTATCTAAATTTTGCCTCTGTGTCTTATGAAGAAATGAATGGCACAGAGAAAAGCATCCAAAATGATGAAAGTATTAAAAAGTAGGGATCTGGAAGAGGGGCATTCATATAAGCCACTTAAGACCAGTTCAAATGCTCTCTTTTATTTCCCACTTTTAATATGAAGGTTTAGCAAATATTTCATTTTTTAAAAGCATCTCAATTTTTGACACTGTTGATAGCCTTTCCACTTTTCTGTCTGTCAGGACCTTTGATAGACATCCTTCCTCCTGGGGTGTATCCAGAGTCTGTGATCTACAGGTCGAGAACAGAAAGCTTCCTAAACCACTCTAACAATAAGCCTATGGAATATACATTTGGGATGACTCCTGGCCTAGAGATTTCTACTAGAATGGTAACTTTTAGACCTCTGGAAATTAAGAAATGTTATGAAATTTTCTCTCCACCCAAAAATGAAAAACAAATAATGCAAATGTCTTGTATGGTCAGAAGTACAGTGACCTAAAAATAGATAAATTCCTGAAATCCTTATCATTATATCACATTCTAAATTTTCAAAATGGGCTGATACATTTAACAAGTAATAATGATATATTATACAATAATCTTACTTCTTTAGAAATGCACAGACTCATTCCACCTAACTTTTACAATCTCCTCATGAAGTGAGTAGGGCAGACATTACTGTAGCTACCTTAAAGATTAAAAAGCTAAGGCACAAAGAGGAAAATGACTTGCCCAAGGGAACAGAATAATACAAAATGGGATTGAGACTACCAAGGTCTTCTGACACCTTGCATATTTTTTTTTCTGACAGAATTTATTAAATTGAGACAATTAATAGTTTCAGATTACAAGTCTCACTGATGCTTATTCAGAGCTTAACTCAGATAAGTCAATTTTTAAAGTTTTAAGCCTTCCATTAACCAACTCAGAGAGCATCAGAATGTACAGACAATCTCTCAGATGAAAAAATGTTCAAAAAGAAACAAATAAATGGAAGTAAAATACCATATACTGGTAATGGAACTGATTACACGAATAATTCATTTGGGGCAACTTTGTGCACACAAAAAAGTTTACTGTAGCATTGCCTAAAACTGTGAAGCATTGTAGACAAACTTAAATGTTCATTACTGGGAAACATAAATAAAATATGGTGCATCCAGTTTAATGAAATATGATGCAGGTCTGAAAGTATGGAAGAAAGATGGCCATGACTTTTTGTTATATTTATCGGTAGAACATAGTCTATAAAATAGTTACCCCCCATACATGATATATTATGTAGTACATATCACATATATATATCATAGCATATATTATACAGATACTCTCACATCCTGCATATTACATATTGATATCTAGATACAAATAGATGTATACACATATTTATTTATGAATACATAATATATTTATACCTGTATCTAGTTCTGGAAAAATAGGTACCTAATTGTTAACAGTAATCACCTCTGCAGAGTGGGATTATAGGAGGGTATGAGTGTAGGCAGATAACTTTTAGTTTCTGTTTCATATACTTCTACATTGTTTGAGGTTTGTGTAGTCAGCAAATGTTATCTTTAATATATTAGAAAAAATGTGAAGGGTTGGTATGAGCTGATTATATAAATAGGTTTAAATATGTTCTTTGAAAACAGATCAAAAATAAATTATTAGTGAAACTGTACTGTTTAAAAAGTTGTAGCTCTCCCAGCTTCTGCCCTTTGCACTGGCTGGAGTGGGGACATGGGAGCTGGAGAAGGTACATAATGCCATGAGATGGAAGCCACGCTTTGTGGAAAGCAGTACAATAAATAAGAGAACAAGCCATGGACTTCATACCGCGGAGCTACCCCATGAGCAATGTTTGAACTGTTGCATGAGTGAAAAATATTCTTTTTCCATGTTTAAGCTAGTATTATTTTGGCCTGTTATAGTATAGTTAAACCCGATACAGTATCTGATTCACATGGTATTCCAACAGAATGACTTGTTCAGTTCTCATGGAAAACAGACATCTATCATAGAGTTACAAGCAAGATATTATCTTAGCCTGTTTTATTAAATATTTTTTCTGCTTCCATACTTTCCTATCAACATTATGACTAAAGTTGGCCTTCTACTGGAGCTTTCTACAGTGAAGAGCACGTTTACTGGGCAATAGAGTTGTTCAGTATCATTAACAGTTACATCTATTCAAATAAAACAACATATTGCTCCTCTGGGCTTATACTTCAGTTTGATGACCTTAGTTAGTGTGAGTTTAATACTAAGATGAGATTCCATGTTTGCTGTGGCAACAAAAATATGAACCTAGAATTCTGAGGGTTAGGCTACAAATTCATAAGGTTACATCACATTTTGAGGTCTCTGGTCTGAAAACACAGTGCCACTAGCCAATTTGACACTTCTATGTTATCAAGAACGAGAATCATGTCAAAAAGAAAATACTGAGCTGAATGAGTTTATATTTTAATTGAATGGCATTCTTAATGTTCTTAACTGTTAAAAAGCAAACAAGATGGATTAAAAGATTAGATATAGTTTTAGTCTAATGAAATCTGAGGAATTTATCAAAGAAAGGGCTTTTGCTCTTTTTGTTTGTTTGTATGTGTGTGTTTTGGTGGTGGTAGTGTGTGTGGGGGAGGGTGGGGGAGAATGGATCAAACATTGGTTACTAATATAGCACAGTTATCACCTCACAGAGTTATACTGCTTAAAATTAATTATGTCTCTATGTTTTATAAACAATAAGGCACAATATAAGCTATCATTTTTATACTAAGTTATGACACTTTGTCACAATAAGGACATATACATCTCTCTTTTCTCAGTGATGAATACTGTATTGTAAGCTATTATAAACTCCATTTTTAGCAAAAAAAAAAAAAACCCAAAAAACTATTTTATTGACCTAGAAACAGCTGTTCCATGAGAACTGGAGGGTGGCTGTCACCATATAATTGTGCGATGTTACATACTTTTTCTGCACTCAGTTCTCTTTAGTTTTTAATCATTTCATATTTTTATGTCACCAATCTAAGATGAGAATTTAAATGATTGGCTGTTTAGGTATGAAGTTCTTCATTACAAAAATAAATATTTACAGAGCTCTAAACTAAGTCAGGTTTGCCCAACGTCATTGGTTTCTAAGGTTTGGGGAGGGGAGGTAAACGGAAGAGCTGGGCACAATAATTCTAACACACACAAACACAGAAGCCTGAAGATGTGATTATATCTTCTTTTCTCTGCTTATTTACAAAGAACCTACAGTATGTGATCCTGACAACACATGTTTCCTATTTTGTCAGTTCAATAAAAGCATACCATGTCAATGGTTTTTAGCTTGTGATTTGGTGATTGTTTCAGCACTGACTGACCTGTATGTCAGCTGACACAGCTGACATAGTTAAATCAGAAATTAGCATGCAGTCTCCTAAAAATGCCAGACACATGGACCCTCTGCACCAGAGAGATATAATGAAACCCACATGATACCCCCATTAAACAATGAAACATGTGACATTAACTAAAAACAGGAACACATCGGCAAATGTGCCTGAGGAAGTTTATGGTATTTAACTCCTAAACATTAATTTTATCGTGGTATATGAGGAACTAATTAACTAAGAGTTTCCTTTTTTATTGGAAGTGGAAATACTGTTCAGAAAACTGATGAAGAGTAAGTACAGCATATTTTAAGTTTATTCAGCTTGGCTCATCGACTTCTATTTATTTAAGCTAATCTCAGAAGGCAATTAAATATTTCAATCAGTAACTTTATATGGCTATTTTATTTAGCACATTTCTGAAAAATTAATCAATGTGTTAAAATGCAGAATGAGTATGTGAATGTATTTCTAGCTTCATATAGCCAAAACAATGACTAAATATATTTTCAAAAAAATCACATGATCTTTTCCAACATGAGCTCTAATAGACAAGTGTAAAATGATAATAAAAAGTTTAAAACTTGGTGATTATAATTAAAAGAGTTAAGAGACAAATGTTTCCATCATCACTAAAATACTTTTCTCTAAACAACTGCGTTTTCCTAGTCAGAGGAAGTCTCGTTCAGGGGTGGCAGAATGAATTTGATCCTATATAGCAGGAGTCCCCAACCCCCAGTCCGCAGAACCAGGCCGCACAGCAGGAGGTGAGCGAACAAAGCTTCACCTGCCGCTCTCCACCGCTTGCATTTCCGTCTGAACCATCACTGGCCTTACCACCTGAACCCCGCCCCCCGCCCACTGGTGGTACGTGGAAAAATTGTCTTCCATGAAACCGGTCCCTGGTGCCAAAAAGGTTGGGGACCGCTGCTATATAGGACATGAAATGTAATTAATTGCTGGGTGTAGTTCTAATATAATATATATATATATATATATATTTTTTTTTGGTGAGAGGAGCACAGGATGTATGTTTTGCTGGTATTATACACAGTATCCATCATTTATAAGTAACCTAATAAGATAGACACAATGGTAGGCACTGCTTCATATATAATCCTATTTAATCTCTGTAACAATTCAGTAAAATGAGTGATATTAATCCATTTTGTAGGTCAGGAAACAATCTCAACAACTTGCACAAGGACAATTAAAGTAGCACAATAAGGCAAATCAATTGCTTATCTGAATAATATTATACATATCCCCGTAAGTGCAAGATAAATTTTGTTATAATATTCTGTTCTGTGGTTGTAACATGATAGGTCAACAACCATAACTTCCAAGTAAAAAGGTTATAACATTTAAAAAATGAATATATAATACACTAGGCCACAAGTTCCTAAATCTTGGATTCAGGAACCATCAGTGGCTCAATAATTCTTTCCTCACACTCCTAAGATTAAAGAAAGGTCCAACTGCTCCATTTTATTAAGTAATATGTTTCAAACAACTCAGGTAATTTATGTAGTGTCTGAGAGATGCCTCTGTATTTTCCTTGAAATTGTAAAATATCCTGTGTGCCCCTGTGAATTAGCTTCAGCACCCTGGTATCTTAGCACAGTTTGGGAACTACAGCCCATTAGTTTGGGAACTATAGCCCATCTCTAGGGAAAGATACTGTACCTGTAGCTATGTGACACATTCAATTTGACACTTGGGGCCAAACTATCAAGCCAACTCTTTTACAACTGTTTCCTACTATATACAGAAAATGGGTTATTTTATTGGATTTTGACTTCCTGTAGATTTTTAAAAATTTCCACATAAAATGTCTTCCTGTCAAAAATTTCTGAAGCATCTATTAGAATTACGTGGCTAGAAATTTTACACCCAAACAAAGAGAGAGGCAGAGGACTATAGTCATTAGTAAAAAGAGAAGCACCTATTCCTTTCCTTTCTGCCTATAAAATATGTGCTCTGAAGGAACAGCACTTAACCTGAGTGGGGAGCTGGGGTGTAAGGAAGCTGAGTGTTGTGGAAAAAGAACTGAAAGTTGGGGTCAGAGAAATTGGTATGACGAAACTCACGACCTTCAACCACTTTATCTCAAACGTCCCTCTCAAGTCTAAACTGTTGGGCTAGGGGCTTCCCTGGTGGCCCAGTGGTTAAGAATCTGCCTGCCAATGCAGGGGACACGGGTTCGATCCCTGGTCTGGGAAGATCCCACATGCCGCGGAGCATCTAAGCCCGTGTGCCACAACTACCGAGCCTGCTCTCTAGTGCCTGCGAGCCACAACTACTGAAGCCCACACACCTAGAGCCCGTGCTCCGCAACAAGAGAAGCCATCGCACACCACCACGAAGAGTAGCCCCCCCACTCGCTGCAACTAGAGAAAGCCCGCGTGCAGCAATGAAGATCCAACACAGCCAAAAATGAATAAATAAATACATTAAATAAAAAAATCTATTTTAAAAAGAACCTGCTGTATAAAAATAAATAAAATAAAATTCAAAAAAATTTTTTAAAAATAAATAAAATGTTGGGCTAAAACCAGCATACGTATTCAAATTCATTTTGAATTTGGTAGATTTTTTTCTATGATGAGCCAGCACAAAACTCTTCCTGCCAACATAAAACTGTTCTGCAGGTGTCAAAGATGTGTAAATTTTATTTCAAAAATATCTACCTGGGACTTCCCTGGTGGCGCAGTGGTTAAGAATCCGCCTGCCAATGCAGGGGACATGGGTTCAATCCCTGGTCCGGGAAGATCCCACATGCTGTGGAGCAGCTAAGCCCGTGCACTACAACTACTGAGCCCGCACTCTAGAGCCCATGCTTGGCAACAAGAGAATGAGAAGCCCACGCACCACACGAAGAGTAGCCCCTGCTCACCCCAGCTAGAGGAAACCCACGCACAGCAACGAAGACCCAACGCAGCCTAAATAAATAAATAAAAATAAAAAACCCCCAAAATCTACCTGATACAAGCTTTGCAGTTCACAGGTTCAAGTCTTTGGTTAAAAGCTTAGGACTCCACTCAGACTTTCCAGCAGAAGCAAATGGACTGTGTCCTCAGACTCTTCAACCATCCGGAGTATACTTGAACCAACTCATTTGTACATACATTCAGTTTATAATTCAGAATTGGAACTAGCATTTATTTATTTATTTTTAATTGTGGCCTAGCCACATAGCTTGCGGGGTCTCAGTTCCCTAACCAGGGATTGATCCCGGGCCACAGCAGTGAAGTACCAAATCCTAACTACTAGACCACCAGGGAATTCCCAGGTTTTTAGTTATTTAGTTTTTTAAATTTATTTCAAGGACTTCAATGATTGTTTTCTGATTAAAATGAGCTAGTACCCATAAACATAATTTAAAATTGGGATTTTAAATTAGTGCAATATAAAATCTGGGGTGTGTTTAACATGTAGCAACTGAATTGACAATTTTCACAGAACTGGTAAGTTAAAAATACAGATTACTTCATTATTTTTTTCCCTGAATGTTAAACCAGTGTTTTTACATAACTTTTTTCAAGTTATTATACATATTTAAAGCACTCCATTTAATAATACACCATTATTTTTACCTCCTTAGAAGTCTGGAAGTATTTTTAGACTTTAAAAAAGAAGTAAGAAAGACAATAACTAGATATAGATTCATGAAGAAGTGTGGTTTCATGCTTGATTTCACTAACAGCAAACACCAAAACAGAACTGAAATTCTGATAATGTATCAATGTTTGTAAACTGACCTACATATTCATAGATAAGAGTGTACTACAACATTCTCTAAAGCTTCTTTTCTATCTAGCCAGTGTGCTCTGAAGTCTCTGGCTGTGCTATTAATTTATTCTTATATTGTTTAATGACATGCTTTCTAGCAGTTAAGAGGAATTCCAGCAACTACATTCTGTAGGTGTCCATTCCACACCGTGTTTCTACTATCATATTTCTTAAAGGGAAAATACCTTTATTTCCAACTAGAAGCTTCTTTTTTGGAAAAGGAAGAAACTTAGTCAATTGATGATGGTTAGGTTACCCAACTGGTGTTTTTATTTTTTCCCCATTGATAACATTTTAACTTTCATGTGTAGTTTCAAAGATTTTAATTTTATTTATCAAAACACATAGTCTAAGCAGAAAAATTTATCATCAATACTTTCTTGAATGGATTTGAGAGTATTTGATACCAAAAAATAGTATACCTTTCATATTTACTTGAAACTCAAATCAAGATGGATTAGTCAGTGTCTCTTTCATTGAGAACTCTGTGATATTACTCAAATTAAAACAAATGACAGCCAGAGAAGTGACATATGATTGACAGTTATGGGGGGAATAAAACAGGGAGTCCCACTGAAGAGAGAAGATGTCAAGATTTCTTTCCCTACCTCGATTCCTTTCCTGCAACATGATTACGGAGGAAATAAGTAGTCTGGAGTATTTATCGCTTCCACCCAGCTCCTCATTCAAACTGACAGTGTGAGAGTGTCAGCAAGGGTGGCACTTTCTTTTACTACTGGCTTTTTCTTCGTTCTAGAGTTCGGCATGATGCTTATTTCAAGCTTTCCAGCAGCCGTAGAGGCTTTATTCTATTTTACTTCCAGGATACAAAAGAAGTGGTATCACTTATAACTTTAAGCACTGAAGGTATGAATATCAAATGGTTCATATATTAACACCTTTAGGAAGGGAAACATTTCTCCACGCCGCATTACGTTAACACTGAACAAATTTGCTATGCCAACTCTGTCAAATGGGAGTGAGGCAGAGGTGTTCTTGACCTTTTCCAGGACCCCTGGAAAAGGGGGGCCTTTTATGCTATTGTTCATACTCAATGTGGTTTTCTCTTCAGCACAATATTCGCTAATGGGACTTATGTCTAAAGTTGCTTACAAAATTTCTTTTTTAAAAACAGAACTAGTCTCTATGTACATATTGCAGGTGCAGTGTGAGGCAACTGATGATTTTTAAAAGTGTCATTTTTTTTTTCATTTTAGTAACCAAGGCTATGAAAAACATATTGGCAACATGCATTTAATGTGAATAGTAATTTCTTAGGTAAAGGGAAACAAAAAATCTTTTATAATTAAAAACTCAGAAATCAATGTAGCAATAGAATTTAAAATTCTCTTCTTAAAGTTTAAATTATTTTTAGAATTTAAATATTTAGGATATAAATATAGTCCTTAGTTATACAAAGAAGTTGGTGTTTCTGGATGAATCAATCTACAAAGATAGTATTATGCAACAAATAATATTAAATAAATACATTAAGGATCCAGAGTGAGACCACCGTCTTAAAACACAGGAAACCAAAGTCAAGAGAAAGATGTGCAAAAGCCATGTTTAAAACTGCAAAGAGCAAAGTGCTTACAAGTATGAATTTTTTTTTTTTTTTTTTTGTGGTACGTGAGCCTCTCACTGCTGTGGCCTCTCCCGCTGCGGAGCACAGGCTCTGGACGCGCAGGCCCAGCGGCCATGGCTCACGGGCCCAGCCGCTCCGTGGCATGTGGGATCCTCCCGGACCGGGGCACAAGCCCGTGTCCCCCGCATCGACAGGCGGACTCTCAACCACTGCGCCACCAGGGAAGCCCACAAGTATGAAGTTTTATACTCCTCAGTTCAGTTCACTTTTACCTAGACTCCATGGTTGCAATCTACTCACTCATATGGCTTTCTTCATTGCTGTATAAAGAAAGTTTAAAAACTAGGAATAAATGTTAAATATGAAAATTCAAAACATCATTTAACAGGAAGCAGATTTGATTCCTAGTAATGTTCAGAAGAATTTCTGAAATGCAATAAGTGTTGAAGCATAGCAAGATGCTAATGTGACAATTTATTAACATATAAACGAACCAAAATCTACTGGAACTTACAAAATAATATTCTATATAAATATCTAAAATGATAATACTTTGCTAATTGTTTTCAATGGTATTCTATTTTGTTCAATGAAAATATTTCAATTATTAGATTGTTTCCAAAACTCACAGTGTATAATTTTGATTTTCCTTAAAAAAGTCATAAAATCACAGGCAAGTAAAGTTGATAAGCAATATAAACAGTTATCTCAATATAACCCATCACTTACTGTAAAAATGCCCTTGTATTGTTTGTAATGAATGCTCAATCATTTATTCATTCATTCAACAAATAGTTGAAATTGTACTAAAAGTTTAGATATAACAATACGTGAGACAGAATGAACACTGGCCCTCATAGACTTTATAATTAAAGTGAAAGGAAATACACAGGATCCAAAGGAACCTGGAGAAAGGGATCTAACTAGATCAGGCCAGCTTTCCCTGCCTGAGCTGGAAGAGATTCAGAAAACCAAGGAGAGTGAACACAGACAATTCAAGTCCAAAGTCAAGAAAGAGTATGGTTCGCTCTAAGAACTAAAAGAAGCCTAATGAGAAATTAGGTTGTAAATGTAGGGAGGAGACGGATAATGGAAGGCCAACTGATTCACATTAGGAAACTTGGGTTTATCTTAAAGGGCAATGGAAAGCTATTAAAATGCATATTCCTGTCTTACCTACATAAAAATAAATTGAACCTGAAAATTATATTCATAATTTAAGAATACACTGGAAATGAAAGTTATGTAACAAAATTATACAAAGCAAATATTGGCTTCAGAAGCATAGAAATAATCTAAGCTCTTAAATACAACATAAATCCTTTTCTACACTTTCTGTGTGTTTCCTCTTTAAAATAAAAATGCTATATGGGTGATCTAATTTCTTGGTGGGGCAGGAATATTAAATTGCCTAAAGCCATGCCCTCCACACACTCCCAAGTGAAAAATCAGTGGTACTTACTACATCCAGCCTTATAGCTGAAGCCTGGAGGAAGGAGGAATCCTTGCTGGGCAGCTGCAGCCAGTGTCCGTTGATCGGGAGGGAATACAGGAATCATTAATGGCGGCAGTTGACCTTGAACCTGCTGAATGTATTAGAGTGAATCAAAGAGAAGAAGTTTTCATACTCCATGCTTCCTATCCTCCCACCCTTATGATATAAGAAAAAAATTATTCAATTCAATATACTGGCATACTAGCCTGCTAGAACCCTGGATGTGAGGCTATGTCTTAGGACTACTTTAGACAGGAGAATCAGAATACTGAATACTTTACCTGGAAGCTGTTATCAAGTTCACTTTCTAACCTGGTGAATAATTTCCCTACATGACGATATCCTTTACAGTGATGAAGCATCAATACTTCACACTACAAGTCTTTTCTTACTGCATTAATATAATGATTAAAAAAGTATCCCTTAGGTTGAACTAAAATCTCCTTCTGTAAATCTCACCTGTTAGGACTAATTCTACCTTCTAAAACAAAATTAAACTGGTATCATTTTATATATGAACAGCTCTTCATTACTTGAAGATAATTCTCATGTTCATGCATAATACTAAGGTTTTTTTTAAGTTCTTGAATAAAAGAGCTGAAAGAAAGCTTAGAGAGTAATGAAGACTTTCCCCATTCTCTATAGAAGAGGTAACTGGGCCAAAAGAAAACTGACTTGCCTGTGGCCATGGAATGGGGGAGTCAAAACCATGTCTATGATCTAGTCCCTTGGATCTTTTGAATTCATCTATCCTTTTTGAGGCAATTGAACCACTCATCAACCACACGGCCTCTCTTTTGGTTGCCATCTTTAGAATACACCTTAATTTTCTGGTGTCACTCTGAGGATGTAGGGTTCATATCAGTAAATAAATAATCTAATACAATGGAATCAATATTTTCTTTTAATTGAACAGTAATTTCTAGAAATATAAACTAATGCAGTCATTTCTGCAGCTATGTCACATTGTTACTAATGCAGAGGTTGTCATTTACTAAAATACCTAGGATTTTTTTCCAAATATTTAAGCAAGATTTCTCTGGTGGACATGGTTATTGGTTAGTGTTTGTCAGAGAACATACGAATGAGAATTTAGGATCATGCTAAAGATCACATCTGACACTTTATTCTCCTTTACTATTTCTTCCTCACATTCAGTCAGTTATTTGGAAAAAAAACAAATAAATATTTCATGAACACATACTATGTATAAGAAAATGAGCTAGGTAGTACAGACATAATAGTAAACAAAACAAACAAGATCCTATGCCCATGCAGCTTACATTACAGTGGGGATAATGGTTAAAAGTAAAACAAACACATATACAAACAAACAAACAAACAAACAAAAAATTCATTCAGTCGCTAACCTTAACAGCAATTCTGAAACATCTCCGGACTTGTTTTCCCTTTCTCTCACTGGCATTGCACATTCTTAGACACATGATTCTGATAATTCTCATAATTTCTCACTTTAAAGGTCCACCTTCACTTTCTGCACCATTTCATCTTTCATAGTAAGCCTCTGAGGTATTTCTGAGATTTTGGTGTGTGTGTGTGTGTGTGTGTGTGTGTGTTGAGGGGGTGGAGGAGGGGATGAGAGAGAGAGAGAGAGAAGGAGGAAGGGTGAAGGGAGAGAAAGAGAGACAGAGAGAGTGCCAGCCAGCCAGCCAGAGGAATAAGCACTGTAAGAATGAGGACTCTGCTTTCAGAAATGACTCCAAATTGCAAAGTATTTCTTTTAGCCAAAAGGATTTTAAACCTATCACTGCCACCAGAGTGAAATTAAAAGTGAACAACACAACCAGGAAAACAAAAAGAGAATGTTTTAAGGTTAGAGCTGAACGTTAAAAAGCTTATATTACTACAGCCCACATTTTTTGAACATACTGGAGAAAAGATAAACTTTATGTAGACACCAATGGAAAACGATTGAAGTCTCAAAAATTAGAAAGTGCGTATCGAGCAAGTATGTAGGAAAAAGGGGCCTGAAACAAGGGGGAGATGTTTGAAGGCAAAACAGCATGGGCGCTAGTTCTGTATTGAAGGACACTGTATTGAAGAGGATACTGACCAGAATAACAAGCAAAGAAACAACAAACTAGCCATGCTGGTTAAGGGTTATTGCTAGCTACTATGTATCCTTTTTATTTCATTGTAAGTTATTATATTTTATATAGTACATCTCCTCCTTTCTAAGACACCATTGGTTATACAATGTATAAGATGGTTATAAATTTAATAAGAGCACTTTAGAGGGAAGAAGAAAGGAATTTCAAATGAAACACATACAAGGGTTGTAAGAGTCATCCAAACTTCAGAGACCTTAAAATTTGGGGAAAATAACTTCTACAATTGCAGAAACAATAGCTTCTTATTTTAGTGCGGTAGTTCTTAAACTTGAAGTTATATTTTAGAATCACCTGGCAAGCTCTGAAAAACTCTCAATGCCCAGACTGTTTCCTAGAAAACAGGGGTGAATTAAATCTGCATCAACAGGGGTGAGACCCAGCCATCGACATTTTTTAACATTCCCCTGATGATTCCAATGTGCATCCAGGTTTGAGAAGAACTGTCTTAAAGAATGCTGATGTCACTGTCAACAAATCTTTTTGTCTTCTTCATAGTTTGCCTTGAGTTACAAAGGACTTTCAGGTATATAAGTAGTTGAAGGGAGACTCTGCCTATTACAGGTCTGGTGCTCACAGGACATTAAACTATATTCCTCATAGAGTTCCTTCTAAATGAGTCTTGTATCTGTATTTCACATGCTCCTCTTCTGAAAAGCTTTTGATGGTTGCTTTTACTTAGAGAATAATGACCAAATCCCTTCACATGGTATTCAGGATTCTTCACAATTTGTTCCTGGTCCATCTTTCCAGGTATTTCTGCTGCCCTCCTTCAGATATTCTGTACTTATGCCTCAATGGGTCAGGAAGGCTTCCTTGCATACTAGGTGTTTTTCCACGCTTGAACAGGCTCAAAAGTATCTTCTCCTCTGTTTTTAGTCATTTCTCTTTTTCTTTTCTTCTTGGCAAAATTCTACTTATTTTTCAAAGGCTTCTGAGACCCACATAATGTCTTGGCCTGTGAAGCACTTCTTTCTTATGGTGCCAATTTTCAGGCAGAAAAAGAACTCTTACTTCTTTAACCTCATAAAGCTAACACAATACTTACTGTATTGAATAATAGTTACTTGTATAAGTTGAGCCTCCCTTATGACCTACGAACTTAAAGAGGAAAGAGGCTGTAACTTATTTATTATTATAACTCTAGAGCTTACAGCAGCAGCTGAAATTATTATAGGAATTGATAATTCATAAATAAAGAAGAACAATGTATTATACAGTCCTGTCTTTGTAATTACGTCTTCGTGCCCCACCTCCAAATGTCCACAAAAGGCCTGTGGAAAACAAAGTTCTTTAACGACCAGGAAGGAATTCAATTTCACCGGAGAAAAATGGCAGCATGAAATACCAGCTGCTTTGTGCTCTTATTCTTAATGTATAGATAAAAGGTCATATACATCATGATAAATCCATGATTCTTAGAATTATGCATTCATGAAGAAATAGAAAAGTAATATGGAAATTTATTACATACTTCTGTAATGGACAGATATGCCTGCCTATCATGTTCTAGTAACATGATGTTTTAATTATAAAAGCTTTGCTTTTCCAGTACTCTATCATTACTATTTTCTTTCTTCAAATATTTCCTGCCTGGCTTTATTTACATTTATTTTTCCACAATAATTTTAGGATATGGAATTTCTCTTTGAATTCATTAACCTAATGGCTTGATGGCCAATAACAGGTTATATCTTTTAATTTATTCAAATCTTCTTTTGCTTCATATACTTATTGTAGTTTTCTTGGTAATTTTATTTTTAAGGTTTTTAAAAAATACTTTTCTTGCTGTCGTAAAGTTAATGTGTTCTTGTTATATTGTTTAACTGGTTGTTGCATGTACATAAGTCTATCTACTTGTGTGTGACAGCTTTTACCCAGGTAATTCATTCATATTCTAATAATTTATAATAATTTTTCAGGAAAAAAATTTTAGTATTTTAAGATTAAATTGCAATAAATTCTGGCACTTTAAAAATCTGTATTTTATTATGATTATTAAAAAACATTTTGCTTTAGTTATTAAAAACATTTTTTTTAAATTTATTTTTGGCTGCATTAGATCTTCGTTGCTACACACAGGTTTTCTTTAGTTGTGTTGAGCAGGGACTACTCTTCGTTGCAGTGCATGGGCTTCTTATTGCGGTGGCTTCTCTTGTTGTGGAGCACAGCCTCTAGGCACATGGGCTTCGGTAGTTGTGGCACATGGGCTCAGTAGTTGTGGCACACAGGCTCTAGAGCACAGGCCCAGTAGCTGTGGCACATGGGCTTAGTTACTCCACGGCATATGGGATCTTCACAGACCAGGGCTTGAACCCGTGTCCCCTGCATTGGCAGGCGGATTCTTAACAACTGCACCATCAGGGAAGCCCCTGCTTTAGTATTGTAACTTGTTTTAGTGTCTGAATTTTCCAAGATCCACAAATGTAGAATAACACTTTTAAGGCTGAGAGAGCCTAGAGATTATCTGGCATAACACAATCATTGTGCTGATAAAGAAATGAGACTTAGCTTGGCCGTATAAATTGTTCAAGATCCCACATTTAGGTAAGAGCAAAGTTAACACTGAAACTACATCTCCTAACAATCTAGTACTCTTTTCCAACACTTGGGAAAAATTGGGGGTGGGGAGCACGAGGAATTACAAGGGAGAGGAAGAACTAAAATGAAAAATAAGCCTAATTTCATAGTCCCAAAGATGTGTTTACTTTAGAATGGCATAGGAAAAATTACAGAGCATTGTAGTAATATTCAGAATAAAGGAAACAGTAAAATATATACAATCCAAAATGTGTGGTTAATTCATCTATGCAACTAAAAACACATTTCAAAAACAGTTGATCCTCATTATTTGCAGATTCTGTATTTGCCAATTTGCCTACTCAATAAGATTTACTTGTATCCTTCCCAAATTTACTTGTACTGGTGCTTTTGTGGTTACTCACAGACCTGTGCAAAGTAGCAAGAAATTCTGGTGATTTTTGCTGTTTAAAATGCACATAGAATCAATAATAAATATTAATAAGGTGTCTTTAAACAGAAACACAAATAAAACAAGGCTATGTATTGATCAGCTGATGAAAATAGTGTGACCAAAGGCTCTCAGGAACCTAACTTTGTGTTTCCTCCAGGAGCAAAATCATTCAGTATTTGATAATTCAGTGTTCATGGCAACTTTATACAAATAACTAGCACAAATAATGAGCACCAACTGTATTACTGCTGTATCTTAAGTAATTTTTAGTTCCTTGATGCTGAAAATTAGCCCACCTTTGGGAGAAAAGGACATATCACATCAAAACAGTATAATGTTTCCTGGATAAATTCTAAAACAAATTTGTTATAATGTTAGTATTTCATTCTCATATTTGCCAGTTTTGACTATTTCCAAATCCTATTCACTGTTAACTTCACTTATTTTCTTTTATTTAATGGATGAATTCCCTTAAAGCTCCTAATTAAGGTTTAAAATGTGTGACATTTATAAAGTTTCAACAAAATACTTTTGTCACAAAATGTTGGTCTTTTTAATGGGGGCATGTTATTCACAAGTCTGAATAACTCACAATAAATTTAAGATGCTACTTCCTGTATTTTTTTAAACTTTAAGATAGAATATTATGTTTTAACACTTTTTATAATTCTACCACATAGGTACTGCATGTAATCTTGCCCTCCAACACAATCACATTATCACACTTGTAAAAGAACAAGTAAATACTTATCAATTATTCATAGTTAAATATTTTATATTTTATGTAAATATTCTATTCAAAACCCTTCAGTGGTTCCCTGAAACTATTTAATATATCAAGTAGATATTTAAGATGATTAATTTAGCTTCCAGTCCCATGGGTCTGTTTATTATTCATTCAATCAACATTTCTACTAACTAGAATGTATACTTTTTTGGTAACTAGGAATATAAAGATGAATTCACATACAATGCCTGCTCTCCAGAAGCTCTAAGTCTGGTCGGACAAATGGATAGATAATTAGAATACACTGCCATTAGTTTAACAATAGACACTTGTATGGGATACTATGGAAGCACAAACGAGAGACTCCTAACACAGCCAGAAGAAGTCAAGGCAGGCCTCACAGAGATAGGTCCAGCAGGTGTAGGGTCTGAATGGATAAGTAGGAGTTAGCCAGGCAAAGAGGTGGGAGTGTGAAAAAAGAATTCCAAGCAGATGGGAGAAAAAATGAGCAAATTATCAGGGACAAGAAAAAATATCATGTGAGGGGGAAACCACCAAGCAGTGTAGAACAGCAAAAATATGTAAGCAAGAACCAGGGTTAGAAAGTCTGCTTGAATCGATCTGTGTTTCACTGTGAGAAACTTGAGATTCCCCCTGTAGGCTCTGGGGACCATTTAAGTAGGTTAGGTGGCATACTCTGGTGGGCATAGGGAGAAAAGATTTGAGAGGCAAAGCGTGGAGACTAGGTACATGTTGATGAGGGGGGAGGCTATAAATGTGTGGGTATATGAGGAAATCTCTGTACCTAAAAAAAAAAAGAAACTATATATGTAAGAAAAGGAGAAGAAGAGAGAGTCACGATAACTCTCAGGTGTCTAGTTTATGTAACTATTTATACTGGTATGAAACAACAACAAAAAAACATACAGGCATACTGATAGTTTTCATGGAAAGATAAGAATATGGTTCTGAACACATGTGTTTGAGGTACCTAGATAATGTTCCATTGGAGATACCTTACTAGCAGACTGATACTGCAGTCTGAAGCTAGTGAAGAGATTTTTAGAGGCTATGGTTTGGGGGATCACTTGTTGATGAGAGTGAACTAGATAATCTAAAGAGGGTTTGAAGGATAAAGAGAAGACAGCTTAAAACCATTTGGGTCGCAACAATAATTCAACAAAGGGCAGAGGAAGAGGAGTCTTAAGAGCAGAGAGGTAAGATAAGAATAAAGAAAATCTTGAGTACAGTATCACAAAATCCAATGGAATATCAAGGTTGAGGTAGTGCCTAATAGTGAAAAGTGTAGCAGAAAGAGTATTTTAGAGACAAAAATAATATCTTCTGGAATAGTTTATTAGAAGATGGTGATGAATCTAACAACAACAAATCCACTAGAATGGATATTCTGAAAGGTCGAGCATATTCCAAAAGGTTGAGCCCCGAATGACAGGCAAGATAAAGGGGATGGCATATGTAGAAGATTCTTCAGAGAAGGCTGGGTGAGGCATTAGGAGAGACATTTGATGGCAGCTGTGTAGGAATGCACAGATTTTATTTAAGCAGCAGAGTTTTAGGTAGCAGCACCTTTACTGGCTGGAAGGAGCAAATGGAAATTGAGAATTTGAAATGTAGGAAAGAGCAATTAACGTGTGGACCAAAATTATAGAGGAGGCTGAAAGGCAAGGCAGAGGTGTAGGGATCCGCTTCGCCTGGGAATGACATCTCATTCTCTGGGCCCTGATGAATGAAGCTATACAAGTGGCTCTAAGCCGATAACGTTCTACCGGTAAGGAAACGAGAAGGTAAGGAGAATCAGTTCCGACGGAAGAAATTTTTTCAATGTTGAAGGCAAAATCACATGCTGAAAATGAGAGATGCTGGGACTGAGTAAGGGAGTTCATCAAAGGTACAGAAGCTTTGGATGGTTACTGTGAGAAATGAAAAAGAAAGTAACCACAGACGATTAAAAGGGGTGATGGAAAAGTCTAAGGCCTGAGAAGAGACCACATGAACTATGATGCTTCCCTGTTCTGTGATTTTTCTGAGTTTCTGGTCACAGGTTGGGGAAAGTCAGGGAATTAGGGGCGGCTTCAGCAAGGATAGGTTATGAGGAAATCAAAGTTGCTTTTGAACGACAATGGGCTTTAGACTTCACCCCAGGAAGAGAGGCCCGGAAGGCATTACTTGACTGGGAAAAATATAGGAATCAGAAAACTAGAGGGACTACTCCATGATACCAAGGAGCAGTTTGTGTGACAGCTCAAAAAACAGGAAGTTATGGTAGAAGACCTGTTTAAACTACATACACAAATGTTAAAATGAAAGGCAGCTATATCATTTAAGTCAGCACAATTACAAATAAAATGTAAAATCTGAAACTTTCCAAATGTTCCTCAAGAATTTAGTCCGGTGAGTACCATAGTATTCAAGCACACATGGTATTTAGGGATCAATTCACCTCCAGCTGAAATTCAGCCACCTTTGGTGGGGAGCATAGCAGCTGTTTAGAAGCACACAGCGACACTATACAGCAGTTTTTGAGAAAATGGAAAATATAATATTCCAAATGAGATTACAAGAGGGGGTTAGGTAGGCAGGATATAATTACCCAAACTGGAGTAACCAGGATAACAAAGCTGACTTTCCACCATTAGCAAGAAGAGGCATGGGATCGTCAATGACCATGAATAGTCTGTGTTTTCTCATTTCACATAATAGAAAGTCGATTTGTAAGTTTATTCGACCCAATGCAGTGGTATTTAGAAAATGAAAAAAACAAAAAACAAAAAACCCTACACTAAAATTTAGAATAAAGGAGCCAATTTATCTTCCAATTAATCTACTTGGAAGACTAAAGACAATCTCATTGAGTGATACAGAAACATAAAAACACTGCTCAAATTGCAATCCCTGCCTCTCACTAGCCAACAGTCACACTGAAGTTGTATCACCTCTAATTTCATTTGATTCAAGACAAAGACAAAGTAGTCATATTCTTTTAGAACAAAAATGAACAGCCATGTGGATTTTTTACATAGTAGTCTTCTTCGGCAAAAAGCCACAGAACTTTTTTTAAAAATCGTTTCCAAGGATGAAAATGACTTTGCCAAGCAAAGTGGCTTCAAAACAGGCCTCAAAAATACTAATAGAAAGACAGATGGTTCTACTAAGAGCTTGGCTGCCAAAAAAAAAAAAAAAAAAAAAAGTAGAAAAAAAAAAGAGTGATGCTATTGAAGCTGACTGCAAAGTTATCTGATGACTACAAATACTTTTGTCCCAATGCAAGTGCTAACTCTGCCTCTAGGGCTGATACAGCCAAAATACTGACTTCCCCACATCCGATCTCCCTATATCCCCACCCCTCCTAAATAAAACCTGTCAGTGCCAAGCCCCACAAAACAGCACAAGCATGCGCTTGATTCTGACTGACTGCTCTGCAGAAGCAAAAGACTGCATTGAAGAACTCCTGTTTAGAAACAGACCCACAAGGAAAATTGCTTTTCTTTTCAAAACTGCCTGTCACATTTTCTTTTTCTAATTCCCCTTTTCCTCCTCCTCCCTGTCACCAAAAGGCCCCTGGGCCCTATGAGTTTAGATGATACAAACTCAATTTGTATAAAGAAGGCAAGAAGCAGCACCACAGAGAGGTGGGGATAGTTTGCAAGGATAGGGAAATAATCCAGTCAAGACACAGTGCAATTTTCTTTGCAAACTACAACTACAATAATACCTCCACTTTATTTCCTTCAGGGCAACTGTCATTTCTTTTTAACCAGATTGCTACTAGATGTAATAGAAACTGAAATATTACGTGGTCACTGACTCTTCCTTTCAATGGCTCATTTCACTATTACATTTTTACTTTTGCATGACGTGTTTAGTGTTGGCATTGTTACTATGATACAACCATTTTCAAATGATGTAGAATTAAGACCTCTGTCACTTGAAGGTGATGAAATTTCATTCTTAATACTATGCAGGTTTGACTTAAATATTCTTCTTGTCTAATAGTAGCCTTTATTTTCAAAACTTAAGCATTACGTTCTTATAAAGCACCATTTTAATGTATATTAAACTCATGCAAACCAAAATGATGACACTTACTGTAAATATAATACATGCTTAAACAAAGTTTATTTGCTGACTTCAAGAAAAAAAAAATCTGTTTTGAAAGTTGGTAGTCAAGAAACTTAAGGGTGGCAAAAATACGGTGGTAATTAAGAAAGCTATTGTGAAAGACTATGGTAAAAACAGGGCTATTTTATTTGCCAAGGACAATTTTGAGCTGAATAAAAGAATTTTAAAAAGGCAATGACTAAAATATCTCAAATGATGCATTATTTAGGATTAGGTTATCATCTGTTTCTTAAAGGTCATATTTTATATAGCTTGTAGCTGTTACTTGATAAAACAAAAGTCTTTCTTTATAATGCAACTGTTTCCTCAAACGTGTGTGACTATTTGTATTACTTAGCATGGTTTTTGACAATAAAACAGGCTGGTTCCTATGAGTATGCATGGTTCTCTGTCCACATGGACAGAATCAGGCTTTGCAAATACCAATACAATCTTATTTTATGTCATGTATTGCTATGTCAATTGTCATTTACACACAAATGAAAGACAACATAAAATATAATGGTCAACGTGAAATATAATTTTTTTTCAATTATATATCTCAGGAACCCATGATTAGAAAACAATAAAATTCACTATTTATTGATTTCTGATTTATGATTTTTGCTCAATGGCCTATAATTGATTATTAGTGATTTTTTTTCACATGCAATATAAATCTCAGTTCAACATAAGTTCTTTAAATATTATGCCTCAAAAATTACCACTTTGTGGAGAAGCTTGAATTAGTAGTGACTGCTAATGGGTACAGCGTTTCTTCTTAGAGTGATGAAAATGTTCTGGAATTAGGTAGTAATGATGGTTACAAAACACTGTGAGTATACTAAAACCCACTGAACTGTCCACTTCAAAAAAGGTGAACTGGGGCTTCCCTGGTGGCACAGTGGTTGAGAGTCCGCCTGCTGATGCAGGGGACGTGGGTTCGTGCCCCGGTCCGGGAAGATCCCACATGCCGCGGAGAGGCTGGGCCCGTGAGCCATGGCCACTGAGCCTGCGCATCCGGAGCCTGTGCTCTGCAACGGGAGAGGCAAGGCCACAACAGTGAGAGGCCCGCGTACCGCAAAAAAAAAAAAAAAAGGTGAACTGTGTGGTATGTGAACTATATCTCAACTTAAAAAAAACAACTGGGAGGGCTTCCCTGGTAGTGCAGTTGTTGAGAGTCCGCCTGCCGATGCAGAGGATAGGTGTTCATGCCCCAATCTGGGAGGATCCCACATGCCGCGGAGCGGCTGTGCCCGTGAGCCATGGCCACTGAGCCTGCACGTCCGGAGCCCATGCCCCGCAACGGGAGAGGCTACAACAGTGAGAGGCCCACGTACCACAAAACAAAAAACAAAAAAACCCCACAACAACCGGCCTTCCCTGGTGGCACAGTGGTTGAGAGTCCGCCTGCTGATGCAGGGGACACGGGTTCGTGCCCCGGTCCGGGAAGATCCCACATGCCGTGGAGCGGCTGGGCCCGTGAGCCATGGCCACTGAGCCTGCGCATCCGGAGCCTGTGCTCTGCAACGGGAGAGGCAAGGCCACAACAGTGAGAGGCCCACGTACCGCAAAAAAAAAAAAAAAAAAGGTGAACTGTGTGGTATGTGAACTATATCTCAACTTAAAAAAAACAACTGGGAGGGCTTCCCTGGTGGCGCACTTGTTGAGAGTCCTCCTGCCGATGCAGAGGATAGGTGTTCGTGCCCCAATCTGGGAGGATCCCACATGCCGCGGAGCGGCTGTGCCCGTGAGCCATGGCCACTGAGTCTGCACGTCCAGAGCCCATGCCCCACAACGGGAGAGGCTACAACAGTGAGAGGCCCACGTACCACAAAACAAAAAACAAAAAAACCCCCACAACAACCGGCCTTCCCTGGTGGTGCAGTGGTTGAGAGTCCGCCTGCTGATGCAGGGGATAGGGGTTCATGCCCTGGTCCGGGAAGATCCCACATGCCGTGGAGTGGCTGAGCCTGCGCGTCCGGAGCCTGTGCTCTGCAACGGGAGAGGCCACAACAGTGAGGGGCCCGCGAACCGCAAAAAAAAAAAACCAAAGCAAAAAATAAAGACCACCTTAAAAAAATATATATCACTTCACTACTGCCAGAAACAAAACTGAATGTGCTTTGAAATACTCCTGTCTTATATTAGAATAATGTTTGCATTTGTATAAAGCACTTGTACATGCGTAGTTCATTTCTATTTTATCCAGCCTCTTAGAGATAAACAGGTCGGGTGTTGTCACTTCCAATTTTAATTAATGAGCAAAAACTGATAGAAAAACAAGTAATTTGGAAATTTACACATTATCACATAGGTAGCCAAAACAATACATCTAGCACTTAAATTCTTTGATTCTCTTAACAAATTATAAAACAAAGATATAATAAACTTTCTGAAATAAAAATACTGGTTTACATAATGAATACAGAAACACTGTGACAAAATTAATTCCCGTATATTTTATCAGTGTAAAAATGGGTTACATTTAAATTATCTTTAAAAGATAAAATTCTATTATGATTTAAAAGATTTTTATAGCAGGAGTGGCACTTTGACTTTGATTTACATCTTTTACTATATTTTATTTTGCTTTATGTTTTCTGAACAAAAGTTTTTCAAATTTTCAATGTGTATATATATATATTATTTTAATTATCTGAAAATTGTTCAGAAAAAGAGATGCAATAGAACATCATATGCCCAGCATATAACAGAAGAGTAATCAACACAGAAATTCCTATCCTGTATTCACTGTTTGATAGACCCTATCCTAAAGATCTTAAATTGTAAGTCTTTGTTGCCTATTATGGTAGAAAAATTCTTTGAAATTTGACTAAAGAAGGATTGAAAATAAAGTGTAAATTTCCACTCTGATGTTCATAAAAAGTATATAATATTAACATTTAATTCGGAGTTTCCTGAATTTATTACCCATCATTGACCTTTATTAGTTTATTTCTTACTGAAATATCCTACACCAGGGGTTCCCAACCCCAGGGCCACAGACTGGTACCGGTCTGCGGACTGTTAGGAACCAGGCCACACAGCAGAGGTGAGTGGCAGGCGAGTGAGTGAAGCTCCATCTGCCGCTCCCCATCACTCCTGTTACTGCCTGAACCACGCCCCCCTCCCTCCCTCACCCCATCCGTGGAAAAATTGTCTTCCATGAAACTGGTCACTGGTCACAAAGTTAGGGACCACTGTCCTACACCACTAGTATTTATTCTATGCAATGAGCACTGGATTATGAAATCTTTTAACATTTTCTATGCCTTGCCTGTGTTAGTTTACACTTCTTCACTAGGTTTATGATTCTTTCCACAAGAGACATTTTATTCTTTGACCTGTTCTCAAATTCGAGACTAGGAGGCATAGCTGAAAATTTCACCTGACTTAGACTCAAGAACTACATTTTCCTCAAAACACAGCTTATGTGTCACTGCCTCTATAAAGACTAACCAAACTCTCCAAGCGAAATACATTCATTCATTTACTGAGGGCCCACTTTGTGCTATGTACTGTTACAGGCTCTAGGAGTATTGTAATAAATCAGACAGACAAGTACTATGGAAAAATTAGAGCAAGGGCAGAGGAAAAGGAATGCTGGGATGGAAGTTACAAGTTTAAATATGGAATCAGTGATACAGTGATATAAATAAAGACCTGGAAGAAGTGAGACAATAAACGTCTCAGTTATATGGGGGAAAAGTGTTCCAAGAAAATGGAAGAGAAGATGCTTAAAACCTAAGGTAAGAGTACACATGCTGTATTCAAAAAACAATGTCTCCTTCTGCTGTCTGTAGTCTGTGGGACTATCCCATTAGGTTGAAATTATTCATGTCTGTCTCCATAGCTAAGCTGCATTAAGGGTAAGGTACAGCTCACTCATATCAGTATCTACAATACCCAGATTAATGCCTAGCACATCATGCATGCTCAGTATAAGTCAATGGAAGTGATTACTTAAGAAGCTATTCACATGAGGGTCCCCTTTTCTCCACATCCTCTCCAGCATTTATTGTTGGTGGGATGTAAATTGATACAACCACTATGGAGAACAGTATGGAGATTCCTTGAAAAACTAAAAATAAAACTACTATATGATCCACAATCCCACTCCTGGGCATATATCCAGAGACAACCATAATTCAAAAAGAGACATGCACCCCAATGTTCATTGCAGCACTGTTTACAAAAGCCAGGACATGAAAGCAACCTAAATGTCCATCAACAGAGGAATGGATAAAGAAGATGTGGTACATATATACAATGGAATATTACTCAGCCATAAATAGGAACAAAATTGGGTCATTTGTGTAGAGACATGAGTGGACCTAGAGACTGTCATACAGAGTGAAGTAAATCAGAAAGAGAAAAATAAATATCATGTGTTAATGCATATATGTGGAATCTGAAAAAGTTGGTATAGATGATCTTATTTATAAAGCAGAAATAGTGACACAGACGTACAGAACAAATGTATGGATACCAAGGGGGAAGGGAGTGGGTGGGATGAATTGGGAGATTGGAAGTGACATATATACACTATTGATGCTATGTATAAAATAGGTAACTAATGAGAACCTACTGTATAGAACAGGGAACTCTACTCAGTGCTTTAAGCAGAGACCTAAATGAGAAGGAAATCCAAAAAAGAGGGGATATATGTATATGTATAGCTGATTCCCTTTGCTGTACAGTATAAACTAACACAATATTGTAAAGCAACTAGACTCCAATAAAAAAAAAGAAGCTATTCGTTATTAGAAAAGTCTACTTGTGTTTTAGCTTTAGTTTCTTCTTATAATAGTAATTAGTTTATTAAAACATTCCTTTTACACAATGGATCTTGGGCTCTATTTCACTTTCATTCAGAATTCAATATTTTTTTCTCTAAGTAATAACCCAAAACATGGCAAATCACTGATGCCATTGTTTACCACCCAATCCATCATCTTTCTCAGATCCTAGGTTTAGTGGCAATAATGCCAACAGTTAGGTTTTGGGTTACTTCATTATTCCTCAGTAGATCAGAAAAGTAAGAACTCTGATGTATCTTTACTGAAATAAACCAAGAACTGCAGTTAGGTGTTGTTCAGGATAAAATTGCCAATTCACACATAAAAAAGATTAGGAAATAATTTCAAATATGAGACATCATATGCATTAAATACACTAGAACTTTTTGCTACCTCAGTTATCAGCAATATTTAAAGCAATGTAACTTAAAGGTATGGAAACACATAAAGAATAGTGAGCTTAATTTGTAGATATAACCTTGTATATGCTAAAAACAAAAACAAAAACAAAAACACAAAAAGAAAACCCCAAACCAAAAACCTCTTCACTAAAAATTCAAGTAAATAGTAAACAGCTGCATCCTCAAAATCTACACATTTATTCTTATTTTGTTTAAGAAAATAAATGTGATTATACTGCTTACATTTCTTTTGTTCAAACTTTTCCCAGTGTGTAATTTCAATTTTTTAGCTAGCAGGTGCTAGACTGGTGTGAATGGCTAGTGCATGGGGGCTTGTTTGTTTGTATCATGCAAAGAGTATACTGAGGCAGTAATGAACAATGTTATATATGTGGGGAAAAAACGCTTTAAAGCAATGTTCCTGCAAACAAAAACAAGAATAACATTTCGCACATCTCCCCCAAATGCAACCATTGTAGGGGCAAGTTAGCGTCTAGTTCCTTTCCTTAGGATGTGAAAAATCCGTGCTCTTTGAGTAATAATGGAAGTTGCCTTGCAGTCGCTGTTGGAACTTACTACTCACATGCCTGTCTCACTCTACTAGGAGAGCTAGGACACTCTAGCAATAAGCCACTCAGTAGAACATTTGTCACTGAAAATAAAACATGTGTGAAATTACCAGAAAGGGCATGGTAGATGTTTCTTAAGCTGAAAATGTGAAATATTTTTGTAACTGGACAATCCATTGAACACAGAGCCATTTATATAATCAAAAGTTTTAAAGTCTAGTCAAGAAGGATTATTATATAATATACCATTGTAAATAACTTTAAAAATAGTAAATTTTGTATTACTGCAACAATCTATGTAAGTGTGGCTGATTTTAATACTCAGCAAATTTACTTGATACCTTCCAGAAAAAAGCACTGTGACTTGCCTACCCATAATAACATCATTTATATAAAGATGAATGATGCAATACCATGGGTGTTTTGCTAAATCTACAGATTGATTTCTTCTTTTTTTTATTTTTTTATACAGCAGGTTCTTATTAGTTATATATTTTATACATATTGGTGTATATATGTCAATCCCAATCTCTCAATTCATCCCACCACCCTCCCCTGCCACTTTCCCCCCTTGGTGTCCATACATTTATTCTCTTAATCTGTGTCTCTGTTTCTGCCTTGCAAACCGGTTCATCTATACCATTTTTCTAGATTCCACATATATGCGTTAATATATGATATTTGTTTTTCTCTTTCTGACTTCACTCTGTATGACAGTCTCTAGGTCCATCCGCATCTCTACAAATGATCCAATTTCATTCCTTTTTATGGCTGAGTAATATTACCATTGCATATAAGTACCACGTTTTCTTTATCCTTTTGTCTGTCAATGGGCATTTAGGGTGCTTCCATGACCTGGCTCTTGTAAATAGTGCTTCAATGAACACTGGGGTGCATGTGTCTTTTTGAATTATGGTTTTCTCTGGGTATATGCCCAGTAGTGGGATTGCTGGGTCATATGGTAATTCTATAGACTGCTTTCTTGATTAGAAAGAATTTTTCTTCAAGCCATCAAAACTGTGAAAATTTTGTGACTAAATTGTGTCTCTTTTCATCTAATAAAGTGCTCATAAAAGAAAACATGAACTGACTACATGAATTATTTCCATCTTCCTGCTCTTTACCAAAAGTTTTTGATAAAAATTATTGTTAATAAATATTCTAGTTCCCTAAGCTTGTTCTAGTTCCCTAGTTCTCATGATGCATTTTTTTTTCATGTTGACTTTCACATGATTCTATTTTCACTCATCCAAACTCACAGAAACTCTATGAGATAGATCCTTCCATCACCCCTATTTTACAGATGAGGAAACTGAGGCATGCCTCAAGTCAGACAGTCAGCAAATAAAATAATTCAAATCCAGGCAGCCTAATACAAACTAGGCTTTTAACCACTATGCTTTACAGTCAATTGAATAAATAATATAATACTTATAAATATTTCTTACTACATCAAAACAAATAACTTGCATGAAAAAATTTTAAATGACAAAAACTCTGGTGACACAGCTTGAAAATAATTAATTCAACATATACCTTTAGAAATAAGAATGTATAATATAAATAAGTATAATAAAACAGTATTAAATATTAGATACTCTAGAAATCCCCACTGCTACAATGTAAGTAGACCCTGGTTACATAATAACCAACATACTTTTTGATGAAGAGCCTCCAAGGAAGTTGGACATGGAAGAAAGGAAGGACTAGTGAGTTGAAAGTAGGTGGAGATAATGAGGGTTAACTTGATGGCAAATGTAGGTAACAGCACCTGGAACTCGTGATGTAGCCTTGTGTATCTAAGAAGCTAAACTCCAGACTTCTGCACTAACCCAGGACAATCAATGAAGGGAAATGAAATCAGTAAAAGATAAGTTTAAAAGAAAATATTTCAATTAAGGCAAGCATACTAGGATGTTTCTACAATAGCTTGGTGGAAAACCACCGATGACGATGATTCTTTGACAAACATTTATGGAGTACCTACGAAGTACAGGACATTTCCCAGGTGCTTGAAAAACTATGGTGAAAAAGAAAAACAGATTAAAATCTCTGATTTCATGGAGTTTACACTCTACTACTATAAGATACTAATGATAATAATATACTTCCACTATTCAATCACAGACCTTACATCCAGTTGGGTCTGGAATTCAAATCAAACTTCCTATATGTCCGGTGAAAACCAAAGCTACAAATTAGAAGTAAGTGGTCTCTGGTTTGTTTTGCTTCCTACATATGGCAGAATAATCCAGTCCAGTAGACAAGCATTGTCAATTTAGGTACTCTGATTTCCCACAGATTAAGTTCAGCCAAATATAAACTTACAAGAAAACAATTCAACAAATACATGAAGAATGATACAACATATGTAAAGACAGAATCAAGAAGCAACAGGTTTAGACAACCAAAGGCATCTGAGTATTGGATTATCAGATGAAGAATAAAATAATGTGCTTAAAATGTTCACTTAAGTAAAAGGCAGAATAAAACTTAGTTACAAACAAAAAAACGATCAAAGATGTTCATGAAGATTTTTTAAATAATTGAATAGAATTTTGAGAAATGAAAATAACTGAAATTTAAAACTCATTGAATGGATAGATAGAAAATTAGACACAGGTGGTTGAAAGAAGTCATTAATTGGAAAAGACATCTAAAGAAACTAGCTAGATCAGTCCACAAGGAGACAAGGAGATGGAAAATATGAAAGAGTGGGTAAGTGTCATGGAGGCTAGAATGAGATGGTCCAACAAATGCCTAGTCAAAATTTTAGGAGAGAACAGGAAAAAAAAAATGAGGTAGCCACTATTCTAAAATTTAGTGGTTGAGAATTTTTCTGAATTTGAAAAATACAGACCCATAGATGCAACAAGTGAAATATATACAATCAGAATAAATGAAAAGAAGATATCACTTAATACTCTGTAATAAAACTGTAGAAAAACAAAGGCACAGAGAAATCTTAAAAGCAGCCAGATAGAAGCCGTTAACCAATGACAATTAGTTTGACAACAAACTTATAAATAGTAGTCGATGGAGAGATGAAAGAAGAAATTAGTGAATATGTGAGTAAATCTTCCAAAACTTTGTTTAATGAAAATAATGTCCATTATTTGGACTTAAAAAATCAGACAGAGCTAAATCCAAAAACAATGACATGTAAAACAAGATACTCAGGAATTCTAAGATTATTTTATAAATCAAAATTTGTCAATTTTAAACTCTTTTACCATATGTAGACTTGTTAAATCATCAAAGGTAACCCATAAAGAACAGAAATAATGTCCAAACCAATAAAGAGAAAAGAATGACTTGAGAAAACTAAAAATTAATACAAAAAAATTAAAAAGAAAAAAATACATATAAAATGTGGTACAAATAGAAAGCATGAATAAAATGACACACTTAAGTTTAATCACAACAAATATAAGTGGACTAATAAGCTTTTAAGTTAAAAAAATCAACAAATTAAATTTTTAAGAAAATCTAGCTATATCTAGTTTATAAGAGATATATATAAATAATGACAAAAAAGGATAATAAAGATCCTTTATTTAAAGGGTAATAAAGACAGAAAATTTATAAAATGTGTCCACACACTAAGCCAGATTTCAGAGATTTAGTACTGTGCAAAATTATGATGAAAGCATTTGGTTTTATATGGAGGGAAAAATGTTAGTTTTTAAATATGGACTCCAAAAATAACAATTTCTCCTTCTGAATGAGTGGTTTTGTCTAGCTTCAGGTTTATGAGGTATATTTTAGAACAGACTGCAATATTTACCTGGGGATTGACTCTATGTTTCTATGAAAAATACAATTTGATTATTGAAATATGATCTTTATTTTCTAAACGTGCTTTACAACTGACAAGTGGGATCATTAAAATTGTTGGGTTTGTTCTAATTAATGTGTGGGTGGTTGGCAGGAATTAGAGGTTACTTAATATCATGTAGTGGTTAGCAATTCAAAACCTGTGCAGTTTGAAGATTGCACTATTGGGGAAAATAATCAAGAAGAATAAATTTAAAGCCACTAGGTTTTCTAAAAGTGTCAACATCACACACAAAGTTTCTAAACCCTGAACATGTATTTTAAGCTCTTTGTACAATATTTTGTTCACTGAAATAACAAAAGGACTAAAAACATTGTAGATGTTTGAAAAATATATACATGGTGTGTATGAACATGTTTTTCAAAAATTTGAAGAAAACCTTAGAAAGGAAATTGTTAAGATGTCAACAGTAAAGAGTGAATGCTGATCTAATCTTGTAAAATAAAATGCCATTTAACAAGTTGAATATAGACTTAGATAAAGCTGAAATCTTTACAATTTTCACTAAATCTCCATTTTTTAAATTGACTTCTTGAGCTCAACACATTTCACAAGGATAAAAACACGCATAATTTAGGTGCAAACTAAAACTGCATGTTGTGATGTCCACTAAAACCATATTTGTATCAACAGGAAATAGTTTATAAAGAGTAATTTAAGATAATTATTGTGGTAGCTTTTATACAAATTTATAAAGGAAGTAAATTTTCCAATATGATATGGAAATACATAGGCAAACTAAACCCTAATTTTGGCGTAAATCTCGATGTTAAGTGGACTTCTAATTGCAGAAGAAGGAGATGCATAGCAAAGAATTTTCAGCCTTGCAGTTATTCTGCTTTGTGTGTGATGGTCGTCACTGCCAGAGGGATTATTCTTCAATACATTTCATTGTATATATATTTGTAATGAAATGAAATGTATCAGAAGCCTGAAAACTTTTATAACATCATCTATTCATATCCTTGAATTACGTTCATAACTGATATAGAAAAATGCCAGCATATCTATCATTCATTCTTACTGGGTCATTCATCTTACAAATTATTTTTCATTTATTAGCTCAATGAACATTGCTTACATCCCTACTACTCCTAAAGTTCACATGTGGTTCTCAACCTTACCCATGTATTTAGCAAGACCTGATCTTCATCATGGGGAGACTGTCATCTGTTAATGAATGGTTCACCTGGAAGAATGCTATGACAGGGGGAAAAACTCCAATGTTTCAGTACATGCATTTATCAGCAATAGAAAGCATAATGGTTCAGAATGAAAAGAAATAATAGCAATTCAACTTGGTTAGCAACTGGTTTTTACTTGACATTTTGTATGTATTTGCTGACAGTTTTCTCACTAAATCTTTCTCTGCACTAGCCCTCACACCCCATTGGTTCATAAGTTCTTTTCACTGCGTAATTTTGAGTAGGGAAAAAAGAAAAGAAAAAAACTTCTCAGACAGGCAAACAGAGTTAAAAATACTGAAGTTAACAAAGGGGGTTAAGAAAGACGGGACTGGGAGTGCAGGAAAGGGGAAAGGGTGACGTGAGAGAAATAAATGCATGACTGAGAATAAAAGCAGTGTAGAGAAGGGAAAAACATATAGAAAATGCACTTTCAACATCTTCCTAGTTTCATTATTATACTAAATGTAAAATCAAGATTTCCAGGTTCATCTCTTTTAACTAGAAATGTGCTCTACTCTTCGTTCCATTTCTAAGCCGCTATAGGTATTAAACAGCAATTTACATGTGATTTGCATTTTTTTTGTACTCGTGGTTTTGGTAAGTCTTCCAAACCTAATGACTGTTCCTTTGGCCAGCAACATAAATGCTATAATCACACAATTATTGTGCTGGGAACAGTTTAATTCAGCATTTTGTTCTCAACCACAGAACAATTACTCAACAATTTCGGTTAACCAGACTAGCTAGCTGCCTGGAGAGAAAGAGGAATATTCACAAGATCTATTGTCTTACATAAAGGCAGCTACTAGATCAGCTGGAACTTTCTAGTATTGCTCTGCTCAGTGCTTCTTTTCAGGATCTTTCACATATCTGGCCTAATGAAAATGACAAACTGCAGATTTCCCTTTATGGACTTATTTGTTCATTTCTTTTAATTACACATTTGCATGTTTTTTAAAGAATGTGAGATTTTGTGTGTCTGGAAATATAGCCCTATAGATAAATGTACCTTAAAAGACATTTAATATAATGATAGTTAATACAAAGAATTGCAAAATCAAAAGTATAAGTTCAAAAGGCTACCCTGTAGGCTTAAAGTGATGGTGAAGGCTTCTGAACTGTGGGTGATCTCATCTATCATTTAAATTACATAACTTCTTAACAGTGCAACTGGCTTAATGTCAAACTTCATTCTATATTTTTAATTTTTAAAATAAAAATGGAGGTGATTCACATAATCATGGCTGTTAAATTCTATTTGATTACTTTTTCATATTAATTTTAATTTATCAGAACCAAAAAGTAGGGGGCTTAAGCATATCACTGTAAAAATATTTAGAAATACAGAATCAAATAATTTATGCACCTGTGTAAACATGTGTGTATGTTGAAACTGTCATCTCCCTTGACTATTTCTCATAATCACAGACAACTATTAGACCAGCCCTGTATCATAAGTCAGTCTTGAAAGCTACTGAGAAACAAAGTAGTTGATGGTGAACTGGGCCAGTGAGTAGTAGTCAAGGGTAGCAGTCGATGAAAATAACTGGAAGAGGTCTCTTTTTCTCTTAGTGTTCTTTTTTCTAGTCTCTTTTTTGTTTTCTTCTGTATTTTTTTTTATTCTCTCATTTTTACTTTAAAAAGTGGACAAGGAAGAGGATAGAGAAATTATAACTTCATGGTTAGAAACACTCTAACTTATGGTAAAAATACTCTGAATATCAGAAAAGAGCTCAAATAAAGATAACTCCTTTTTCAAGAAGTGAAGACAAAAGTAGATTTGAGAATTCTGGCAACTTTTAAATTTTTAATTGTGTCTGTCTATATATTTGGTTGAGCAAATAAGAATAATGTAGTGAAATATGTTGACAAGGGATTCTGTATGTCTAGATCACTCACTCCCTGAATTATGTTAGTCTAGAAGAAGAACCTTAAGTGTATGGGTTTCAAATTTTTTTTCAAGCCAGAAAAATCTTTTTGTTTCCCAGATGAACTCAATGGAGAACCCTAGTGATGAAACTCAGGCTTTCTCACACCCACCAGGCCTTCTTTCCCTCAATACCATGATCCAACCCCAGGTACCCACTGTAGGAACTCTGTGGACCCCATGAGATCCTGTCTCCACAATTTGAAAACCACTGATTTGACGCTTCTTCTGATTTAACACTATTCCTGTCATTAGATTAATATCAAAATCTAATGATGTAGATGATACAGTATACAATATTATGTCTACTTAACAGAAACATGCTCAATCACTATGGCGTCATAGACTGTAACTTGTAATAATACACAGGCCTATTCCAACTTATAGTGTTTATATCTTCTAAATAAAATTAAGCACATTATCTTCTGTACAACAGTCACAGAATTAATTTTCCTTTAGGCATGAAATTCATTTACAATGTAGTATAAGTCTCTGGTATAATTTCTAATTCTTTAATCCAGGTATTGAAGTGAGCTATAATTAGAGAGCAAACATTTGTAGAACAGAGTATAGTCTATAAAAAGAGAATGCCAAAATAGTATCAGGTTCTTCTGAATGAAAATAACTCAACTTAGTGCAAAATCTATGCTGAAAAGTGAGCCAGATATTAAATTCAGAATGAAAAAAAATTGGCTATATCCTTGCCACTTCCTGGTTAATTTGGCCAAGGGCCAATTTTCCGATATTATGACCATCCTGTAGCCCCAGTAAGTGTTTTATTTATTTATTTTTGTATTGCATAAAAATATCAGCTTAAGAAGGGAAAATGTGAAATGGATGACATATTTTAGAACAGCTTTTCCCAGAATACAAAAATATTCCCCAACTCAAAACTGAAACAAATAGTAGAACTACCAAGCGATGCCAATTGGCGACTCTCTAATGCCATTCAAACTTCGCAAATACTGGGCTCTCAAACTGATTTTAATTATTCAAAAGAAAACTAGGAAATGGTTCAAATATCAATTGCTTTCACAGATATACAAATTCTCTTTTAAGAGAAGCATATGACATATCTTTTCTTTATCCTGTAACATTGCAGTAATTACCTGCTCAGTTGGTTTTTTGAGTAGGGCAGTGGCAAAAAGGGGAGTTTCCCTTCTGTAGTCCTCAAGATTGCAAGTTATTTTTTTATTGTTACAGAGTAGAAAAGTGAAAAGAGCTGTATTTACTGTTGAAAACTGGAGGAGACAATAACACTGAGTAAAACAGTTCACCATGTCCAGGTGCTTTTCCATTCGAACTAATTCCAGGGATATTTAAAAAGTCCTTTCTATGGACAGGCAGCCTTTAAAAAAAGGGGGCCTCTAGTATGAGTTTAGCGTCCAGTTACACAGAACCATTGTAAATTCAATTCGTTACTGAAGATTTACTTTACTCTTTGGTACCGGGTATGTGCAAAGATGAGTGTGTTCAGCTTCGATGAGACAGCATTATGACATTTTAATGTTTTCATATATATTATAAATAGGCACTAGTCATAGTAATGCCAGTTAACCTCAAAAAAGTGTCTAGCTAGGCCTCCATGTGTGGTCTTAAGGAACAACAGTGGTTTTATCCAAGGCAGAATTCTGTGAACCTAAGGCAAAATAATTTATGATCAAAATTATTGGGGCTTCTGAAATGCATGCTGATGTCCAACAACGTTTGGAAGTATGTGTGTGCATGTGCATACATATATACACACATAACATATTATATATATATATATATATATCACACTTAGCATAGAAATGTATTACACTTTGTGTAAGAAAGACATGACAGCATTACTTTTAAAAAGCACTTTTTCAGATGAACTGATTCTAAAAGAAAACAATGTGTTCATTGATTTAACCCAACTAAACTTTTGATAAGGAATTCTTAGAATTTTAAATATATCTAAACTCAAATAATAAATTTCAGAATGCATATTCAGAGTGTTTTTCAACATGACTCATTCATTCACAGAAGCCATGGGTCCTGTGGCTGGCTTATGGCAGCACTCTAAATTAGTAGCCATACAATAGAGAGCTTATACGATTGCAATGGTCCATATCCAGTAAAACTGCCTCAACACCCAGAAAAATGGCTCAGTCTCTAATAATTCAGAAAGAACCACTTACAGCTGCATACCACATATGAGCATCTTTACAATGGCTAAAATGAAGCACTGGGGACTATTTCCTCTGAATCAGTGTTATTTGGGTAGTACTGGTTCACACTTTTTTCATCTTAAGAAAAAAGTTTTGTTTTGTGTTACAATCAGTCTGCCACTGATCACCTTTAACATATTAGCCTCTGCCCTAGAATACTCTAGACAATAGTATTGTTCCATCTGTGCTTTCCATTAAATCCTGATAATCCTTCAAGAACAGCTGGACCTTCGGATCCCACACACACAAACTCTTTCTGTAGATCCGTTTGGCCACAATTATGCTGATGCTGTACTTACATCTTGCTTGCAAATGCCTTTTGTATGGTCCTTTGGGGCTGTGAAGTAGAATGCCCTGACATCACTAATTCAACAATACAATAATATAGTTCTCATCTCAATTATAATATGATATTTAGTCACCTCTAATACTGAGCTGCACTTAGAAAATTATTTTTTAGACATATGACAACATTAATGACAAGCTTCCAACTATACTGTGCCATTAAATAATCAGGAAGTAACAGCCCCAGTTAATCAAATGGTCTTGATATACTCTCAGTATTGGAAACACTGCAAATCTTACATTTTACATACGAAGTTTGTATGAACAGCTTAGTAACTTGCTCTTCTACTGTAAAATAATTTCATCAGATTCATACGGCTACATAATAATAATTAAAAATTTTAATGGCATAATGGGAGTGGCTATAAAATTACAGGAATGGTCTAACCAGTCTATGTAACTAGTGGATTCTTATGCCTCACGTTCTATACCTCTGTCTCCCCTTATTCATTTTCCAGTAGGCTAGCACATTTTCAGAGATCCTCTGCTAAATACTACCTAAGTAACTGCCATCAACGGGTCTCACATTTTCCATTTTTGTGTGAATATCTCCATCACTAACTGGAAAAGCACATCTCAAAATACCCACAATCATGCAAATAATATTGTATATATTAACTACACTGCAAAATCTATGGGACAGGGACTGTAAACAAGAAATCGTATTTCTTGTTTACGATTTTTATCTTTACTACACAGGAAGAAGGACTCTCTGAAATAGTAGGTGTTCAATAAATGTTTGTTGAATAATTAAATGGATGAGTTCAGTTGACCATGGAACAACACCCATTTGATTTTTTTTTCAATAAATATTTTTTCAATAAATACTACAGTACAATACAATCGACGGTTGGTTGAATCCAAAGATGTGAAAAGGCAGATACACATGGTTGACTATGGGACTTGAGCTTCAGTGGATTTTGGGTTTTACAGTAGGTCCTGGACCCAATCCCCTGGGGATACCGGGGACGACTGCATATCCTCTTTCTTTAAAGATCAGAAAATCTTGTACAACTTCCCCCAGCTTTCGCAATATTTCATAAGCATCTCTTTCAGAAAATTGTTATCTGACAGAAATCCCTAAACTGTGGTATAAGCTCATTTTCTTTTTGTTTTCCTTTCCATGTAAACTGAAACAGCTCTTTCTTATATTTGATGTTTGTTATTAAGTCAATATCAATATTTTTTCCAGGCCATTTAGATCTAATTTCTTTAACCTTTCCGAATATATAAGTATTTTTTGCTTTCTCCTCTGCAACCAGATTGGCTACCGTGTTCTCCTACAGGTTTTAAATTTATACAGAGGAGTTTGTGATTCAGATATCCAAGTGGTATATTCTTAATTAGGGTGTACTGCTATACATGTTTTTAAAACCAAGTTTTAGAGAACTTGGCAGACTTGATGGTTATCTGCTGCCCAGCTTGTTATCTTCAATGGCTCAAGGATGCTTCTGCTGTTCTCATTCATAGTCTAGCATTCAAATGTTTCTTGTTCACTTTTCCCTTGCACATGCACTGCCATACTACTTTCATTTTTATTGACCATACTTCTCCAATTTACCTAAGTCACTCTGCATTCTATTTCAGTCTATGGAGTTCTGACCACCTCACTTCCTCTATTTCTATGCTTATACTGTCAGATAAAAACGAATGCATTTTCCATCATGTCACTCAGGTTCTAAGTCTTCATCCTGAGGCCCAATAATCATATACATCATATACATCATCTCATATACCGTTTGAGTTTTTTCATAAGAAGATGAGCAGAGTATGGAAAGGAAACAGGCATTGCTGAAGAGAGACATAGAGGACAGAAAAACATGAGATGAGAATGAGGAATAAAGGATTTGGAAGTATAACTTAGAGACAGGAAAATAAATAATCCCTTATACTGGGAGATATGTTCAGTTAAAAAAGATACACAGGGGCCTCCCTGGTGGCGCAGTGTAAGAGTCCGCCTGCCGATGCAGGGGATACGGGTTCGTGCCCCGGTCTGGGAGGATCCCATATGCCGCGGAGCGGCTGGGCCCGTAAGCCATGGCCGCTGGGCCTGCGCATCCGGAGCCTGTGCTCCGCAACGGGAGAGGCCACAACAGTGAGAGGCCCGCATACCGCAAAAAGAAAAAAAAAAAAAATACACTTAAGGTACAGTGTTAGCACTGAAGTTACCTAAAGGAAATGCTTTTTGGTATTCACATACATGCATACAATTTCATTTTGGATATTGTTTATTTCTCAAGGACCTCAAATTAACATGGATAAAACTGAGCTTAGACACTTTCCTCACAAAATCTGCTTCTAACTCATGTAATCACTATCTCAAATTGGGTCACTTCATTGATTACTTTCACTAACTCCTATTCATCACTGAACATTCAGCTCAGGCTTCACTTCCTCTAGGAAAACTTCCTTGGCCCCTGAATCTTTATTCATGTCCCTGTCCCTTCCTGGTTTGGGGGAGGAGGCATATCTGCACTATTTCATTCATCAGACTGAATTATAATTTTATACTGCAGATTATAAAATAAGTTCATCTTTGGCTAACATATTTGCTAGAACCAGACTTAACTGACAGTCAAGTTCTATCCCTCAATTTTCCATCTGATACATATGAAAAATAGTCATTTATTCACTCAGTTGTGCATTCAAGGATTTATTTTGTTGCCTCATATGCCAGACAATGATATTATATAAAAATGGTCTAATCAATTGCCAAGTTGATAAATATTTATTGAATAAATCCCCTACTATTTATTCCTACCTATTTCCAATTGTAATTTAGATTGTCTAATCTCTTTCTCCCGCTTTTCATGGGCTTTAAAACTGGTTTCCACTCAGCCAGCAGGTGTGCCTAAAATGCCATTCTCTTCATCTTAAAACTACTCAATAGTTCTCCACCCTAGAGTACAAAGGACTAATTCCTCAACCTGTAGAGTGGCCTTGACCTATCTCCATCCCACCTCATCTCCTGCCTGCCCCATTTTGTGCTTTACTACCATCTGAAGACTCAGAGTTCCCTGCATATAGCAGGTCCCCAATACCTCTATGGCCTTCTCATTTTAGTCACTCTGCCTGAACTGTCCCTCTCCCCACTTAAAGACTTACTCACACTCATCTTTTAGCATTCAGCTCAGGCTGACTTCCTCCAGTAAGCCCTCCTTCACCACTAAATCCCAATTCTTGTCTCCCCCGTGCCACTACCCTGCCCCTTCTCAGATGGGTGTGTGGGAAAGAGCACACTTTCACACTGTTAAACTCACCACACCGAATTACAATTACTCATTCTCTTCTCTGTTTATCAGCTGGTCTGAGTACCTTGAGAACAGAGTTCAGAGTACAGCAGAACCCGTGGAGGGTTGGTAAAGGGTTTCAAGCATGGCAGAGACTTTTCTAGGGAGACCAAATTGAGAGCAATGAGAAGGAATTTGAAGAGGCAGCTAGGCCAGAGACAAGGAGGGTATTGAAATGACCATGAGAGGGAATATGGGCGTGAAACAAGGCAGTGGAAATGGGAACAGAAAAATTCCTAAACTCTGTGTCACACTATCACATGCTATTATTTTCTGTCTTATCCAGATTGTCACAATTCTAGCCTCCAAAAGTAATACAGAAAATATAATTTTCTTTTATTGAAACCTCAGTTGGTTTTAGTCAAGGCTATACTAATTCTAATACTAGTAAAGAGTAGTCTTTGTCTATTGTCTTATGTATACAATTAGAACAATCTATTCTTTGAATATTTGGTAGAATGGACCTGTAAAATTATCTGGGCTTAGTATTTCTTTGTGGGAAGATTTTAAACTACTAAGTCAATTTATTTAATCATTAATAGACCATTCAGGCTTTCTATTTCTAATTGAAGTTTCTATAAATTCTATTTTTTTCTAAGACTGTGTCCTCTTTTAAATTTTTAAATAAAACTATTAACAAAAGGTATACATAGTGTTTTATTATTATATTTTTAATCTCTGCTATAGCTCAATTTTATCTTTATGATTATTTTTAGTATCTATTTTTGTCCTTTTTTTTTTCTCCTCAGCTTTGAGGTACAAGTGACAAACCCGTAAGTTAGTTAAAGTGTACAACATGATGATTTGGATTCTCCCCCCACCCTGCAATGAGCTAATAAATACATCCATTGCCTCACATATTTACTACCCCCCCCTTTTTTTTTGTTTTGGTGAGAACATTTAAGGTCTACTCTCTTAGCAAATTTCAATTGTACAATACAGTGTTATCAACTATATCACCACATTATATATTAGATCCTTAGGCCTTATTTGTCTTTTTTTTAAAATTAATGGTAAATCTTACTAAAGATTTATCTGTTTTACAAGTCTGTCCAAATAAAAACCCTTTTGACCCTACTGAGCCTCTGTATTATATATATGTTTTTTACTTTATTAATTCCTCTGGTATTTATTGTCCCTTCCTTCAAATTTTTTTTTGCACTTAGTCTATTATAATTTTCCTAACATTCTTTTTTTAAAAAAATATTTATTTATTTATTTATTTATTTATTTATTTTTGGCTGTGTTTCTGTGTCTTCGTTTCTGTGCGAGGGCTTTCTCTAGTTGCGGCAAGTGGGGGCCACTCTTCATCGCGGTGCGTGGGCCTCTCACTATCGCGGTCTCTCTTGTTGCGGAGCATAGGCTCCGGACGCGCAGGCTCAGTAGTTGTGGCTTACGGGCCTAGTTGCTCTGCGGCATGTGGGATCTTCCCAGACCAGGGCTCGAACCCGTGTCCCCTGCATTGGCAAGCATATTCTCAACCACTGCGCCACCAGGGAAGCCCCATTTTCCTAACATCTTAAGTGGTAAGTAACTTACTATTTTTCTTTCTTCACTGATATGTACGTCCTTGATGTTAAACAAAAGGTACTATTTTAGCTCTATGCCAAAATTTTAGAAGTTAGTCATTACCAATAAGCACTAAGAATTCTTAAGTTCCTTTTTACAAATTCCTCACACCCAAAAATTCTTCCTCTGCCTAAAGATTTAAAAGATTGTTTATGGTGGGATGAATTGGGAGATTGGGATTGACATATATACACTAATATGTATAAAACAGATAACTAATAAGAACCTGCTATAAAAAATAAATAAATAAAATAAAAATAAAAGATTGTTTACACTTTCTAAATATTTGGGGTATTTGTATTTATAATATTTGTTATTGATTTCTAACTTAATTACATTATTGTCAGTAAATACTGTATGATACCCCATTCTATAATAATTGTTTAGACGATTTAAGACCTAGTATATACCCAGTTAAAAATTATATTGTAGGGCTTCCCTGGTGGCACAGTGGTTGAGAGCCCGCCTGCCGATGCAGGGAACATGGGTTCATGCCCCAGTCCGGGAAGATCCAACATGCCGAGGAGCAGCTGGGCCTGTGAGCCATGGCCACTGAGCCTGCGCGTCCAGAGCCTGTGCTCTGCAACGGGAGAGGCCACAACAGTGAGAGGCCCGCGTACTGCAAAAAAAAAAAAAATTATATTGTATACGTGTGTTTGGGAAGAATATTAATCCTCTAATTATTAGAGGCAGGGTTCCAAAAGATCCTATTAGAACATGATTTTCATTTTTTCCCAAATATTCAATATCTTTAGTAGTTTTGTATTTACTTAACCTCCCAAATAGTTGAGGGCATGTTAACTAAAGTTCTCCACAATGATAGTTTATTTCATAATTTCTCCCTGTAGTCCTACCAGCTTTGCTCCATATAATCTGAGAATATCTTACAAGATTCATTCAAGTTTAGAAAGGTAATATCTTCTTGGTGAATTAAACCTTTTATCATTATGTAACAACTCTCTTTATCCTTAATAATGTTTTTGGGCTTAAAGTCTATTTTTCAGATACTAATATAGGTCCTTAGCTTTCTTTAGATTTTTATTTGCCTGTTACATCTTTTTTTACATGTTGACCATCAAACATTCTATTGATATTGCCATTTTGAATTTCCACTAGCAATTGAGGAAAGTTCTCCACATACTTTTCTACCTGTGGTATTGTCAGTTATTTTAATTTTAGCCACTCTTGTGTGCGTACAGGTTTCTGACTGTGGTTTTATTTTGCATCTCTCTAATGATTAATGATGTGCATATTTTCATATGCTTATTTGCCATCCTTTTATCTTCTTTGGGTAACAGTCTGTTCAATTATTTGGCCATTTTTATTGAGTTACTCCTTTTTATGGTTTTATCTAAAGAGATCTTTTTATAGTCTGAGTACAAGTTATCTCTCAGATGTGCTTGCAAGTATTTTCTGTCAGTCTGTGGCTTGCTTTTTCATTGCCTTTATAGTGTTTAAAAATCAACAATAGGTGTTAGCATTGGTGAAGCCCAATTTATTATATTTTTCCCCTTTTTCTTCTTTTTGGGGGTTGCTATATAATAATCTTGGCCTAACCAAAGGTAAGTAGAATAATTCTGTTTTCTAGACCCTATTGAGCCTCTGTATTATATATGTTTTTTAGTTTATTAATTCCTAAAAAATTAGGAATTTTTAGTGATATGGATTTATCACTTATGTCTGCAGATGTATTTTGAGTTAATTTTTGCATATGGTGTGAGAGAATAGTTGATATCCATTTGTTTGCATATAGATATACAATTGTCCCCACATTATTTGTTAAAAAGGTGGTTTTTTTTCCCATTGAACTGCCTGGGTACTTTTATCAAAACTTGATTGAAGATACATTTGTGTGTATATATTTCTGGACTCTCTATTCTGTTCAAGTGACGTCTACATCTGCCATTATGCCAAATCGCACTGTATTTACAGAGCATAGCTTGAAAGTAAGCCAAAATCAGGAAGTGTAAATCCTCCAACTTTGTTCAACTTTTTCAAGAATGCCTTGAATGTCAATAAAAAATTAGAATAAGCTTATCAATTATGACAAAAGAACCCTTGGATTTTTATTCAGATGACATTGAATCTACTGATAGATTTATGAAGAAATAACATCTTAAAATACTGAGTCTTCCAATCCATGAAAGTGGCATCTCTCTCCATTTCTTTAGGTCTTTCTAAAATTCACTCACTCAGCAGGTTTGGTAATTTACATCAAACAGGTCTTGCATACTTTTTGTCAAATTTATTTCCAGGTACTTCATTTTTTCATGAAATTTTAAATGCTTTTTACACATTTCAATTTTTGATTGTTTGCTTCTAGAATTTTGTGTGTTGACACTATATCCTGTGTCCTTACTAAATCCACAAGTCTCTT